>NW_015175373.1:22595-22782 GCF_001447785.1 Gekko japonicus
ATTGTGTTTGACCCCTGTAGATTTATGCCCTTACTCCTACAGTTGTGCCTTATTTATTTACTGTGTGTGCTCCATAATGGTATAAATAGTTAAATACATTCTTTAATTTGGGCTAATAATCTATTTTCTGGAAGAGTCCATGGAAGCCAGGGTTTGGGGAGGGGAGAGGCCTCAGCTGAACAGAATG
>NW_015175373.1:23432-62919 GCF_001447785.1 Gekko japonicus
CAGCCCACCTTCCAAAGTAGTTATTTACTTGGGGGGGGGGAATCTGTTGTCTAGAGTTCAGTTGTAATACCTGGTGATCTTCAGGCTCCACCTAGATGTTGGTTGCCCTAGGTGTAACAGTCAGTGCTTTAGAGCAGGGTCTGCTAGATCCAGGTTCTTGCTGCAAAAGCTGAGTGGGTGATTTTGGACCAGTCACAGACTTTCAGCTTAACCTACCTCACAGGGTTGTTGTGCAAGTCAAATGGGGGAGAGGAGAATGATGTAAACTGCTTTGGTCCCCATTGCAGAGAAAGACTACTTTTCTGCCTGGAAAACCATTGTTACCAATCTCCATGTGAGGGCTGGAGATCACTCAGACTAATAAAATGCCAACAATTTAACTGTCCCCAAAATGCCCACCCGGGGGGTGGGGATGGCAGGAATATGCAGGAATGAAGCAGCCTTACCCTGCTGCCACCTGCTATATTGTCTGTGGAAAGGATGTTAATCTCAACCGGCCCTCCCACAGGCCAAGCCAATATGGAGTGGGAGAATACAGACAAGGTGGGGGGGGTGCCAACTAAGCCACACTAGTATTGGTGGAGGAGGGCAACTGTGGCTGCCCCTAGACCCACAGGGTCCTACTTGATTTCCCTCTCCCACTACAGAAGTATGCCAATTTTTTTTCCAGTGAAGCCTGAGCTGCCCCTGTGAGCAGCCCAGCCAGACCTTGCCGCATCAATGGCCCGACACCCAGGCTGCCTCCACAGCCCACAGCTCCAGCTCTGCTGTCACTGTGGTCTCTACGATTCGGCTGCCATCGGCATCTGCAGTGGAGTCGGATTATATTGTAGGGAGGCTAGGTCTCCTACTTCTGTGGAAGTGCAACCTGAAAGGGACATCATCACATCTGGAAATGCTCTAGCTCTTGGGAGACAGGTGGGGTAAAATTATCTTTGTTCCTTCCCCCGTTTCTCATGAGCAAAATATTAAGGGATAGTCCTTATGCCCTTGCTTCCAGACCTGAAAATGATACCAGGTTACTTAAAAGAGGGATTATTATAGCCAGACAGTTATAATGAAGCAAGGTGTGTTACTCAGAAGAGAAATACCTTTTTCGCTCAACCTCAATGTCATCCTGCCCCATCCTGTGCGACGAGGGGTATAAAAAAGTTGAATGTAGAGCAGTGTGATGTTACTAGACTTTAAGCCTCACCTGTACACTTAATATGTAAAAAATGGAGTTATGGTGGCATTCCCACAACTGGAACACAAGAAAGTTACATATTATATGAGGTCTTCAGATGATGTGAGGTCATCTTGGAATTTTCACTGCCAGCACAGATAAGGAACTCCCATCAGCCAACATGAATTAAGATTTCACCCTTGTCTTAAATTTACTTTCAACCTTGTTATCATTCTTTAACATGTAACACCTCAGGGGGTCTAAATCATTCATGCAGATTTAATTTGTGGCAATTTAAGCTGTGTCAGAAAGTTAATAACTTGGGAATAATGCATGTGTATATTACTGAGTTTAATCAGCATCATTTAATTTGTCTGTTGGTTTTGCCTTTCTGTTTATCATTCTGAATTAAAAGAACATTGCTACAGCTGCTTCTACAATCTCTTTACATCATGTAACATCAGGAAGCCGCTCTTCATCTTGAATAGCAATCTCCTCTATCTAAACTCTTTGATCTAGATTCAACCTTTCCCAAACTACATGACAGTGATCAGAAGTCTAGATGGCATATAGATGTTGTACAAATTTAAAACAGTCAGTTCAGTAGAATTTCAATTTAGAAATTTGTCTGTTTCATACTCTGCTAAAATACATCATATACATCTCATGTTTCTTTTCAGCCTTTCCTTCTGTGATCACTGGAGCTATTGACAGTAGCACCGTCCACCCTTTCTATGGGCCACCTCAGCTACCTAGAACTTCTACCATCCACCTTCTCTGTCACACACAAACCCTTGGTTTGTCTGTGATGTCTTCCTTTCCTTTGTCCCCATATTCAGTTTATCATCAGGACTCATCATTTCTCCTCAAACAATATTGAAAAAAGTCCTTCTTCTCCATCCCTTCTGCTAAAACTTTAATATACATAGATCAGTCATGCCTTCTGTTCTCCATTTCCCCTTGTTCATCTGTCTAGAAATCTGCTGCATAAATAAACCATCAACTAGTCTCTTGTCAATCACACCACTCTCCTCCACATCCAGCAGCAACACCTTGCACTCATATTCTAATATTATCCTTATGGCCTTGGTTCCTTCAGCTGTTTTTTAAACTCTGACAAATAGTTTTCCTGTCCCCTTTGATTATGCCCTATACTTCTTGCTCTAGTGGTGAAATTTACCTGTTCCATTTTTGTTTCATGCAAAAGCAAGGAAGCAAGTAGCACAATCCTTTTTCACTTTGCCATTCTAAACTGGATGTTATACATTGTTGGCTCCTTATGGAGTAAAGTGATACAGGGACAGGGGTTTCATGCAGCAAATTTACTTCCATTAATGAGCTGTCTCTGAAGCACTACAGTCATTTCAAACAGTGCCACTTTATCCCTGCCCCTTTTCCCCCAGCGTGATCTTCCTCGTTTTATTCCAGTGCTCTAAGTTGAGCAATATGGTGCTCAACCAATATAGCAGCACCACATAGCTGCCCCCCTGTACCTCCCCCCATGCAGCTGCATTAACTTCAGCCATGTGGATATTATTTTCATTTAAAAAAACAAATCCTTGTTCCAGTGAGATGTCACAATTTGAAGAAGGTGCAGCATGGTGAAAGTGTTAAAAATAGCTTGCCAGTCAGGTCGACATCCTGTAATTTTATCGAGCATCTGATTACAACTGTAATACTGTACAGACCTTTTATTTCCCTGTATAGTACAGCATGTTTATTTTTTATGGTGGTGAAGGATGGAGATCAGTGTCAGGAGTTTCAGTGCCAGTGGTGTAAAATCTGAAGAGAGAGAGAAAATTGCACCATTTCCTACCAACACTGTGAAAAGGAGAGAGAAAAGGGGCCATTGTACAGGGCTGCTGGTGGAAAAGCAGTGTAGTTTGAGCCAAGCCAGAAGACGTTTACACCGTGCAGTGACAGTGTGTGCAATTAAATGAATATATGTTGTCTTCCCTATCCCCTATGAACATTGCTAGTCCCCTGTCTAAAATGTGTGACTGTACATCGCTTTGAGCCCACTGGGGAAAACGATTAATAAATTGAAATTATCATCATCATCATCATCATCATTGCCACTGGATCTGTTCTGCTATTACATTGTGTTTGCTTGCTATGCTGCCCCTGCCCCCCTCCCCAACCCACACCCAGCTTCCAGGGCTCTTAAGTTTTCTCAGGGTTTGCATAATAATTCTGCATGCAGAATGCAGAACAATCCACAAATAAACCTCTCTCCCCCCTGCTACAAGCCAGTGATTGTCTTACAGTTGACATGCCATCCCTTCCCACCTTGAGTCTCAAGCAATTGCATTCTGGATTCCATTGGACTAGGTGCCAAGTGGATCACCCCCCTTGAAATATTAATGAGAACGAGACACACTGTATTCTTTTTAAAAAGTATTACTCTAGCACTGGATTATATCAACACATCTTGGAGCACGCTGTTGCCCAAAATCTGCATTGTAAACACTTAACTTGTCTGTTTGTGTGTATGTGCCTCCAGAATTACAAGAATAAGCTATGCTGATCTGCACAGGGTAGTCCCCCGTTGGTCCCTATATATTTATTTCATTGTTCTAGCCTCTTATAAATGCAATTGCTGCCTCTCTCTCTTCCTTGATGCATGCAAAGTTCTGTAATGGGTGTGATTGTGTGTTCTCTTTTGTTTGTGTGTGTGTGTGTGTGTGTTGCAAAAGAGAACAAATGCATGAATATTTTTATGATTTTATAATCGATAACCCACTTTCTCCCACTCCCTCCCCAGTCCTCCCCCTATGTTAAAATACTAGTACCAATTAAAATACTAGTACCAATACTAGTACCAATTATGTTCCTGGGGAAGGGAGAGAAATATGGCAGTGAGGGAATGTAACTTAACTATCAAACAAATCTATATGTCTAATAAAAGCAAATCTGCTAAAGAGAATTAGAAAGAAGAACAGCGCCTCTGACTCTCTGCAGGAAATGTTCTTTATATTAGACATATACAAGCAGGTCCTGTCAGATGAGCCGCTCAGCCAGCCTGCCTTGCAGCCCAGCAAAAATGGAATGACCCCTTCTGGTAGTGCTTTGAGGACTCTGAGGAGGTGTGATCCTTGCAGAGATTTGGGCATTGATAGATTTTTACAAAGGCTTCCAATCCTGATTTTGCCTCAATCTGGTCACCTCTCTGCCACAGTTCGCTTAGGCATTGACCTGTATCGCCTGTGCACATGGGCAGGAATTGGGAGAAAAGCCTCAGGGTCATGAGAAGAGTGGGGTGGGATTTTAGGAATTTTTGGGGTGAGCCCAAGGGATAAGATTAAGGTTTTATATTGAGCCTGGGCATCAGCTGTGGGAAAAGATGGCTTTTCCCTGCCAGAACTTGATGGAATCTATTCAAGCCAACAAGTGAGTCCAATCAATTCAGAACATCGAAATGGAGTCCAATTCAGTTCAGGTATTCGGTTCTCCTCTCCCATCTGCCTCTGCGTCCCAGATCCTGGGACCCTGTACCCCCTGAACACCCAACTCCACCTCCCCTAAACTTTCCAAGAAACTTTTTTAAAAAAATTTGAAACATTTCAAGGCATCTCAGTGGTGCTGCTATGGCACTTCAGAACTATAGCACTCAACTTATAGATTGTTTTTGTTATATATTGGGACTGAAACATCCCAGGATTGTTCTACCACAGACTGGCTGAGCTTGAAGCCCAAGAACAATAGCCCACCAGGACTATGGAAGTAACCAATCAAGAAGCAATGTTATATAAATAGCCTATCATTGTGAGTGGGGTGTGTTTGGGTGTGGCAATTGCATGCTATTTAAACAGGGCTATGGCCCTGAAGTTTATTATTATTATTATTATTATTATTATTATTATTATTATTATTATTATTTATATTTATACCCTGCCCATCCTGTGAACAGGCTCAGGGCGGCTCACAAAAGCGGTACAAAGTACCTAGATACATAAAAACCAATAAAACATTTAAAAATAAATAAACAATCAGAATGTTCTACTTGCTGAAATCACTAATAAAGTAGAGCTGATCACTAGTAGTGGGGTCTGCTCATCCATGGAAACCAATATTTAACAGCTTTAAAAAAAACACAGAGGAGGTGCGTGCGGCAAAAAAGGACAGAGGGAAGTGACATTGCAGGAAGTGCTATGGGCATTTCAGACAGCATACCACAGTGATTCAGAAATGCAACAAGGGGATTGAAAATGCAAGAAAGCAGTTTACATCAACAGCTCAGGCACACTTCACCAATGGGACACAAGTGGGTTTGTACGAACAGGTAAATAAATTCCACAAGCAGCCAGTTACTAAATGGGTCTGTCCATACGCATAATCTTCATGGGGGTTGAGGAACTCACATCTCTCCCAAAGGTACTGAGCCTTGCTACCCCCCATCCCCCACCCCACCCCATTTTGAAAGCAAAGGGTTTCCCCCCTCCCTCCGCTTTCTGAGTCTGTTCGGCTGGATTGGGAATGGGACGGAACAAGTCAGGGTGGTGGGGGCTTGCTTTTTTCTGGAAGCTAATCTCCACCCCCAGCTCCCAACAACCCTCAGTTCATCTTGGGCACGCACAGAGAAAGCAAGGTAGGAAGCATGCTTGCTTGCCCGGGAGAGCTTACAAATTGTCTGTGGGTCTTTAAAAGGGCCACTGGCGTCAGGGTCCTTCTCCTCCAACTCTCCATCTCCCCGGGCCAGCAGGAGTCACCTCGAGGGCTGTGCTGACCCTCCACCGGCCTTGCAGATCCCCCAGGAGGGACCAGAATGGGCAGGCGGGTAAGAAGGATGCAGCCTTGCAGCCCCCGCAATGGCCGGCCAGGAAGGGGCCTGGGCAGGAGGAAAAGGGCCAGGCCAGGCCCAGCAGGACTGTGGCATTGGGGAAATTGTGGGCCTGGCAGGGACAGAGGTCGGGGGGGTAACCTGGGGCAGGAGGGGAAGGGCTGTGGGTCGTGGCTTTTTTTTAGAGAGAGAGAAAATATGTAAATGTGATGTGAAGAAAATGGTGCACTGCATTTGTGTGTCTGAGCGTCCGAGGGAAGAGCCAAGCTGGGCTGCACGGAGCAGTGCGCGCAGAGGTGCAAGGAGAGCTGCCAGCTTCTCCTCTTCTTCACCAGAGGCAGCAGCCTGGGGATGCCTGGTGCTGCTGGGAAGTAGCCACGTGCTTCTTGCTGCAGGCACACCCAGGTACAAAGCGCTTGAGGAATTCTGCCCTCTCTTTTCACCTGTTGGGGGGCTTTGGAGTGTCTGTGTGAATAGAAACGATCCCCTCTGGAGTCGAGGAGCCTCCTGGTGTTTCCCAGCGGAACCTCTAGAGCTCCATGGGTCGGTCCCAGCCAGCCAGCCTTTTGGGGAAGTGTGTGCTTGTGTGTGTGTGAATGAGTGGGGAGGGGGAGAAAGCATCCTTCTCCTGATGTATGTGAAGAAAATAGCTCTTTGGGGTTGGACTCTGGCTTGATACCCTGCTGAGGTTACTCCCCTCCCCTGCCCTCCAAAAGGTCTGTCCCCAAATCTCCAGGAACTTATCAGATCAGACTTGGCAACCCTGTAGTCAAACTGGCTAGATGGAATTTCCATGTTCAGTGGCAGTGTTACTCTACCAAGAAGGAGAAATGGACATTCTCTTCACCTCCTGCTTCTTAGCTGTCCAAAATGCCCCACCCACCCCCTTAGAAGATTAAGATGTTGTCTCTGTTCTTATGTACTGATATCTGTTCACATTCACCACCATGGGGACCTTGACTGGGTGGAAAGGTGACACAAAAATGTTTTACATAAAATAAGTTAGAGTTATATGTAAAATACAATCTAAAACCCCACCTCAGTTTTAGTGTTTAGGCTGAGCCTCACCAAGTCCACTAACAGCACTTATTTTTTATCACAAAGGTCTTTAACATGAATTGCAAGGCAGAGGGCATTTCTGAGCATGGGCAGAGATCATGTGATCTCCTGAAAGTGATTTTAGCCAGCCTCCCTGGGATTATGACTGTTGTTTATTGGGTTTAATTCTATGCTGTTCTATGATGTTGAATTGCCTCTGGTATCCTAGTTCTCCCTTTTCTATTGGCTGCCTAATAAAGATCATCCATTGGTCCTGAAGCCACCCAGGGTAACCAATTGTAGAACTCTGCTTAGGTCCAATGAGACCCTGTGTTTACTGTTACAATGTATATAGTTCACTGTGAAATCGTATAAGTTGCAGTGCCGCTCTATGCAGGTCTGTCCAGTCCAGTCCGGAGCTGAGCAATGCTTTGAATAAACCTTCTTTAATTTGACCATCGTCTCCTGCCTCTTCAATACACAAAACTGGTGATGAGGATGGGACCCCAGAACTAACCGAATGGGGAACGTGAGCTCTGCCTGCCTATGCTGAATCACTACGGCGCCCAGAGCCGAATCACTACCGGCATGGCAACCACGAGCCACTTCGAACCATTCGACCCCAAGGTTGGGAACTGGGAATCATACCTCGGCTGTTTTGAATGCTACCTCGTAGCAAACGGTACTGCAGAAGACAATGTCCACTGTGCCACTCTCTTGAGTACCTGCAGTCAGGAGGTATTCGACATTGCTCAGAACTTAGTTCCTCCGTCCAGGCTGCTGGCAACGTCGCTTGATGAAATCAAGACGAAGCTCAGAGTACTTCAATCTGAAGACGTCTGCTGCCGTTCATCATTGTGCCTTCCACCAGAGAAACCAACACGAGGGCGAGTCCATCACCGACTATGTAACCGCCCTATGAAAGATCGCTCGTAACTGCAAGTTCCCGAACATAGATTCCATCCTGCTAGATTGCTTACTCTGCGGCCTCAGATATGACAGCATCAGGTGAGCGCTGCTAGTGAAACCAGAGCTCACGTACAAAACCACATTCGAAGAAGTGCTTAGAGTAGAGGCCGCCAACATTTCCCTCCGTGAGTTGAAATCCAATGCACAGTCACACGTCATGTCGTACCAATGCAGTCCACTACAGCTACACCACTGACTCATCTGACGACCAATCAGAATCATCCGATGAAGGAGTCTACAGAACGAGAGTCAATCAGAAGCCTCGCCGTTCACCGTGCCATTCTCAAAAAAGCCAGCGAAGGGACGCTTGTGCAGGTTGCAGTGGTGTGCATGCTCGAAGAAACTGTCAATTCCGTGACACTGTCTGTCGTTTCTGTGGGAAAATTGGCCATATCATGAGGGTCTGCCACTCGGCATCAGGTCCATCATCCAACCAAAGGTTCCAGAAAAACTCGCCACTCGTCTTGCCACTCGTCCTCCCAGGAAGACTACACCAATCACCTTTATGTCCACCAGGATTCCCCCATCAAGACCACAATCATCATCAAAGGTCGTGCCTGCCAGATGGAGGTCGATTCCGGGTCTGCACTGTCAATCGTCTTGTGGAGCATGTTTCAACAGGTCTGTCCCCGCTTCCCTGCATGCCGTCTTCAGAAGTGCAGTCTGCAACTCTTCGATTTCCAGAGACACCACGTTCCAGTCATCGGCATCGCACCCATCCAGGTCAGGTACAAGAATTTCTCCTGCCACCTCAACTTGTTTGTCGTGGAAGGTTGCCGCACAAGCCTCATTGGTCTTAACTGTTTTGTTGCCCTCGGTATTGATGTTACCGGCATCAACCACACCAGTCGCTCCAGAGTTCCAGTTTTCGGGAGAGCACGCCAACAGGTCTGCAGCACAAAGTTTGATAGCTGCAACATTCCACCTGTCGCTCCACCCTTGAATCCAGTCGTCCAACCCAGATGTCTAACACCCCGGCAAGCAGCCATCGCTATTCAGCCATGCCTCATTGAAGAACTAGAAAAGCTCCTGGGAACCCTAACTGATTTCCTGCTCCATCTGCACTCTTCGCATCACTCAGACATGGGGGAGAGCCCAGCAGAACACCTCAGGAAACACCAGAGTTTGCAATGCACGCTAGTTCCAGTCCTCTGTCCAAGGGATCTTCCAGCCCCGCACAACGTCGGCACTTGGGGTAAGTTATTGCAATGCTCCCCAGTTTCAGATCCGTGTCCGGGTGATCTTCCACCCAAGGGCACCCTCGGTGCTCAGGAGAGGCATCCCTCCGAAGGTCTGCAGTTGCCACCTTCCGCCAGGAAGAAGGAGAAGTCTCATGAAGGGCAGTTCCCCATCAGGTCGGTTGAGCCCAGTCCTCCCTCCCTCATCTGTCATGACTGCCCGTCATGTGAGCTGTTGCCTGAGTCTGCCAAGTCTTTCAAGTCTGTTCCTCCTTCCTTGATGTCACTTGAGCCGTTTTCAATCAGGTCCACTGAGTCCATTTCCTCTCCCTCACCTGATTGTCACAAGGAGCTGTCACCTGCTAGGGGCACTGTGACACCTAGCCAGCAACCAGAGGAGCAGTTCCCACTCAGGTCCGCCGAGCCCAGCTCTCCCTCTTCGATCATCACGCCTGCCACTCGCAGTGAACTGTTGCCTGCTCGAAGGAGGTCCAAGAAGAGCCATTCTCAATCAGGTCAGTTAAGCCTTAACCCCTCGTCTAATATGTCTGCCTGCCGCAGTGAACTGTCGTCTGCTCAGAGCATCCTTTTCTCGTCTGATATGTCTGCCTGTCGCAGGGCACTGTCACCTGCTCAGGGCCCTGGGGCAACTGGCGCACAGATTGAGTGGGCACCTTGCTGCTCGGACTTTGAGCCCCTGGGTCACTGTGACTTTGGACATTCCCAGGTCTGGCTGAATGAGGCGTACGCAGGGCCGGCTCCAGGGTTTTTTGCACAGTAGGCGAGACTACCTTCTGCCCCCCCCCCCCATGCACTCACAGAAGTTTCTTAGGTGGGGTTATCTACAATGCTATTGCAAGGTCTGTGTGATATAATAGGGGAGGCAGTCCATAGAAACCTGTATCACATTTTCAGACATTCTCAGTCGCTCTCTCATATACTTTAATTTTTTATCCCCTTCCTATAACAATTCCTCATCAGTCTAACAGAGACATCCTACTGAGGTCTATCCAAGGGGGCTTACTTCCAGGGAAGTGTCCTCAGGATTGGACTATAAAGAGCTCTATTCAAATCCTTCATAGAGAAACCCAAACACTTTCATTTGGCAAATGCAAGCCAATGCCAGTGGTTTGCATGTACCAACTCACATAGCAGACACAGAGCTTCCAATTTCAGCACTGGAGCTAGGGGTGTCAGCCTCCAGGTGGGACCTGGGGATCCCTGGAATTACAGCTCATTTCCAGTCACAAAGATCAGTTTCCCTGGGGGAAAAAATTGATGTTCTGGAGGGTGGACTCTATGGCATTGTGGGAGAAGGAAGGGGGGAGGGGGAGAAGCTGGGGAAAAAACCTAATAGGTGGGGAGAGAGAAGTGAAAGACAGAGAGAAGGGAAGGAAAGAAAGAAAGTCAGGCTGCAAGGGAAGCGGTCTGGAGTGGGGTGGAGCAGCTCCCCAGCCTCTCGTTTCCAGCTCTCACACACTTCAACAGAAAGGGAGAGAGAAACAGAAAGAGAGAGAGGGACAGAGAGCACAGCCACACACGCGCGCGCACTGGAGAAAGTGAGCCCAGGATTGTCTGTATCCAGGAGCAATGTGCTCCGTGCAGCACAAGAGTTCCCGGGGCTCGCTTTCTCCTGGGTGTCTGGGTGGGTGCAGCCCTAGGCTTCCTCCCACCCCACCTCACCTGAAACAAGCCCCGGCTCCTTGCACCCCGACCAACTTACCCTTCTGGCTGATGGCAGCAGAAGTACCTCGTGCTACCTCCAGCTCCTCCAAGGGCTGCTGGGAGCTGGAGGCAGGGCTTAGGTTAGTGTTTAGGCCATGGGGCTCTAGAGAGCTCCCTCCCAGCATGTTTAGCTGGTCAAGGGGGGCTACTCCAAGCCCTGAAGGTCCTGCCGCGGAGCATCCCATATGGGGAAGAGATCAGCACACCGGAGCAAGTGTTTGGTGATCAAGCGAACTTAAACAGAAATGAAATATCAATGAAATGTGAGTTGCAGCTATGCAAAAAAACAAAGAATTGGCACAGCCCACCTGGGAAAAGCAAGGGGGGAGGGGACTCTCCCCCGTTAAGACCTTTCTATAAGCGTTACAAAGCCAGAAGAAAGGGGGGCATGCCTTATTAAGCAATTGGAACTGTAATAAAGAGATTTAGAAGAACCTCCAGAGACTGTAACAAACTTTTAACTCTCAAACATGGCACCTCCTGTGAGGGACCCAAAAGACAAGCTAGTGAAAGTTAAGCTTCCTCCCGGAAGTGACAGCCCAGTGAGTTCTGTTCCCAGACAGGACTCAACTGCAGAGCTCCAGAGGATGCTATCGGAGGCACTCTGCCGTCTGCTGGAGCAAGTTATTGTGATTAATAATAAGATGGCTGCACAACAAGCACAACTGAACAAGCAGAAAGCTGAAAAAAATGGAGTAGGAGCTAAAAGAAGTTGATGCCAATACAAAAAAGATGAATAAACAACTGCAGATGTTGGGAAAAAAGAGATTAATTGACGAGACTCCTTTGTTACAGCTGCAAATGGAAAGGGCAAGCTATGTCTTGAGGTTCCAAGGCATTCTGGAAGAGAAAGGGGAGAATCTGAAGCAGATGTTATGCGACGCGCTAAGCCCACTGGCAGAGATTAAACCGGATCAACTACAAAGTGAAATTGATATGATCTGAAGATCGTATTCAGAGTTTATCAGAAAAAATGATCTGTCAGGAGAAGTGATAATAAAATTCTCCTGAAGACAAGCTAGAGATCAAATTCTTAAAGTGACCAATGGAATTACCTTGAAAATCAAAGACAAAGAGATAAAAGTATTAAAAGACATTCCATTTGAAATAAGAAGGAAGAGAAGGAAATACAGAGGCTTGGTTTTATTTCTACAAAAACACAACGTTTCCTACAGATGGACAATACCCAAAGATATAATCTTCAGCTACATGAACAGCAAAGAAAGGATTGACTCTGTTGAGAAGGCGCATGAGTTTTTGCATCTGCACGGTCATCCAGCAGGAGTGAAAGACATCAATGGCTCCAAGGAGAGCGAAGAAGAAAGAGAGGCTGCATCTTCCGAAGAGGACTCTGTTTCTAAGCTGGGGGCAGCTGCTCCAAAATCAAGCTACCTTTTGAGGAGGAAAAAATGGGAAAATAGTTTGTTGTACTCTGGAACTTTTAGGGAAACTCTTCTGTTCCTATGGTTTAGAATTTACTCTTGCATTCATCTTTATGAAGTCAGTTATGGTGGTGTTTTAAGAATCCTTGAATTTAAATATTAAGCAGATGACCATATTCAATGAAATCTTTCTTAGCATATATGACCTTAAAGCTAACTTTGTAAACTGTATGTATGATCACCATCTCTTGGATTTTAGAGGGTTTTCTTTACTTTCACCCATAGCATGTAGGTCCCTACCCGTTTTTTCATTGTAGTTTTATAGTTTGTAGTTTATAGAAAATGCAAATTAAAAAATCCCCTTTCTGGGAGGGCGGCCTAAAAAAAAGAAAAACAATCCTGGAGATTTGATGGCTGGAGCCTGGTGAGGGTGGGGTTTGAGAAAGAGGGTGGGGTTTGAGAAAGACAGATACAGTGCCATAGACTCCACCCTCCAAATCAGCCATTTCCTTTTGGGGAATATTGTTGCCAATCTCCAGGGGAGGGCTGGAGATCACTTAGAAATACAACTGCTAGCCAGGAGGAAGGGGGAAGGAGATGGAAAACTGAAGTCAAAAGGGGAGATAAAGGTAGGTTGATGGTTGGCTGGGAAGGAGATAGGGTTGCCAACTCCAGGCTGGGAAATTCCTGGAGATTTGAGGGGTGGAGCCTGGAGAGGGTGGGGTTTGAGGAGGAGTGGGACCTCAGACAGGTACAATGCCGACTCCACCCTCCAAACCAGCCATTTCCTCCTGGGGAATCATTTTGCCAATCTCCAGGGGAGGTCTGGAGATCACTCAGTATTACAACTGCTCTCCAGGAGGAAGGGGGAAGGAGATGGAAAGCTGAAGTCAGAGAGGCACATAAAGGTAGGCTGATGGTTGGCTGGGAAGGCTTGCCATCTCCAGACTGGGAAATTCCTGGAATTTTTAAGGGTGGAGCCTGGAGATGGTGTGGTTTGAGGAGGGGTGAGACCTCAGACAGGTACAATGCCATAGACTACACCATCCAAAACAGCCATTTCCTCCTGGGGAACCATTTTTGCCAATCTCCAGGGGAGGTCTGGAGACAACGCAGAATTACAACTGTTCAGATGTGGAAACAACACAAAAATTTCAGGAAAATCATTTGTTACAGCTTCAAATGGAAAAAGCTAACATGACTCTTCGATTTCAGGGAGTGCCTGAAATTGAAAAAGAAGATTTGAAGAAGACTCTGGGCGATATGATTGCTCCAGTAACAGGCTAATCAGCGGAGGAAATAATAAAAGACATGGAAGCTGCCTATAGGGCATACTCCAATTATATAAAGAAAAATAGCCTGCCTGGAGAGATTGTGGTTAGATTTGCGAGAAGACAGACCAGAGATGCAATATTAAAGACAACTTCAGCAAATCCACTGAAATCTGGGAATATAACCATCAAAACTTTAAAAGACATTTCATTTGAAATACGTCAAAAGAGGAAAAGCTACAAGGAGCTCATCTCATTTCTTCAAACCAATGGAATTCAGTATCGGTGGGTGATCCCTGAAGGTGTCATTTTTAAAATCAATGATTAAAGAGAGAAGATTGACTCCATCTTTAAAGCTAAAGAGTTTTTGAGACGTCAGCTGGGATCAGAGGAAGACCTGAAAGATGACGAAACTAAATCAAGTGACTCTGCTACTTCTGGAATGGACGAGGGTTCTGTGGGTGAAGCGGGAGCAGTGAAAACTGTATATGACTTTAGAGACAGAAAACCGAAGTAAGGGCAGAAGGACTCTATAAACCACCCTTTGAAGCAAAGAAGATGCTCAAGAAGTTCTCTCATAAAAATTAATTTACTAAAAGTAAAACAAGAACTCTGCAAGTATATTGTGTGACTAACACTTTTATTACTAACATATAGCTAAACACGGGAATGATCTCCTTCTCTTGGGTTTTTAGTTAGTGTGGGTATCTTTCCTTTATCCCTAGTTGTAGTCCCTCCCTATATTTTTCGTTGTAGTTCAGTAGTCTTATGAAAAATAATAAAATTTCCCCCTTGGGGGTTTAAAAAAACCCCAAACAATTATTTTTGCCCATTGTTCTTTATATATGGCTGTTATCATCTTCATGAAAGTTTCACCGCATTCCCATACTTCCATTTTATATTTTTAAAAATCCCAATTAACATTATCAAAGGCTTTCTCCGCATCTAAAAAGACCAGAGCTAGTTGTCTTCCAGGGTTGTAAAGTGCTCTATAAAAGTTTTCTACAATGTTCTTTAGATCCTGATTTTTATATTTAATCTCTTGTTTCTAATTCTTTAGAGATGAGATGGTTGTTTTCTCTTTTTCTTTCCTAAATTTATAAGCTAGCCAACGAGTAGGCTTGTTTGCATTTTCAAAATAGTAAGCTTTCGCATATTCTATTTTGTTAGCTACTTCTTGCATTAATAGCATGTTTATTTGATGTCAGATATGTTTCATATTAGTCATAGTCTAATGTCTCCCTTGCTTTTTTCAATGGATTCTTCTTTTTTTAGGTCTTCTGACAGTTTTTTAAACTTTTCCCTTTTTTGCTTTTTTCTCCATATCCCTTGTGTGATAAATAGACCCCTCATATATGCTTTTAAAGTATCCCATATTGTACTTAGTGGCATATTTTTCATTTTATTTATTATTATAAATTCTTTCACATCTAGCTTAATTTTTGTAACAATTTTTTTGTCCCTTAGTAGTCCAGTATTTAATCTCCATCTTTAGGCTCTACCAGCTTCTTGTAATGATATCCACATAGGGCTATGATCAGGAAAGTGTTGGGCAGTATTTCCACTTGTAACAGTTCTTTCACCATGCCTAGGTTTATCCACACCATATCAATTCTAGACCATGATCTGTGTCCGGCAGAGAAGTAAGTATAGTCTCTTTTTTGTGGATTCCTTGTTCTCCAAATGTCTATCATGTTAAGTTCTTCTGCCAGAGTTAAGAAACTGTTAGGCAACCTAGCACCTGCTTTTGAATTATTATTTGATTTTTTTCTATCTTCCTTAGGATTTAGTACTGCATTAAAATCTCCTACGACACAGATATCTTCTGGATTTTCTCTTGTTAAAATATTTTTTAGTTACTTAAAGAAGTTTTCTTGGTTCTGATTTGGGGCGTATATGTCTATAATCCATATTTCTTTTCCATGTCTTCTAATTTCCACCACTACAATTCTTCCAATGATTGATTTATACTTAAGTGCTGGATGTAATTTCTCATTCACATATGTCACCACTCCCCTTTTTTAAATCTTATCCGATGCAATAAATGGGATACCTGTTTTTTAATATTTTAAACGTTTAAATGAGTTTCTTGAAAGCATACTATAACTATGTGCATTTTTAGTACTTGGTGAAAAAGTCTTTGTCTTTTTTGTGGACTGTTAATTCCATTGACATTTACAGACAGTAAATTTAATTTTTAGTTGCCATTCTTTTTGTCCTTCTTTGATGTTACTATATTTTTGAGCTGTAATCTCATGCAAATTTGCGATTCAGCCCTAAATCTTAATTGCTGTTTTTTTCTCTCTGTTTTATCCTTTTTATACAAACTTATAGAATCTATTTGTGATATCAAATTTTCTTGGGTTTCATCTTCTTCCTCCTCATAATCTTCTTCCTCCCCCTCTTTTCCTCCTTTTTTCTTTGTCTCCTCCTTTCCTTTTCTCTCATCCTAAATCTTCACCTTCCTTATCTAAAAAGTTTTCCAATTTGAAAATAGAGTCTATCCGGTACCTTTTCATTTTATATGTAAACAGCAGTCCTTCTGGGATTAACCATCAATATTGTATTTCATTTTTTCAGTAATTTCATTAATATATTGTAGTTCTGACGCTTCTCTCTTACTCCCCATGGTATATCTTTTAATATCTTGATTTCCACTCCTGCTATTTTTAATTTATTTGTGTTTGCTGCATGTAGTATTTGGTCTCTTCTTATTTTCTTATTAAATTTTACATGCACTTCTCTGGCTATTTTGTGTTTTTTGGCGTAAGCTGAATTTTTTCTATAAACAGAATCTATGTCTACTGATAGGTTTTTTTTTCATCTCCAATATTAAATTGTTCTGCAATATTGTTTATCAGTTCTTCCCTCAATTTTTTATGTAGTTGTTCTGTTACATTTTGAAATCTTAAAATAACTCCTGATTTTTCAATTTCTAGCATAATTAGAGTTTCTTCAATTTTATCCATTTTTATTTTTATATCCTGCATTTCTTGATCTAGGTCTTCTACTTTTTCTTCCAGCTCACTTGTATTTTTTACTATTTTTGCTATTTTTGCTTTGATTTCTTCAGTATCTGTTTTTAGTTGCATTGAAATCTCCTCCATTTTGGTTTGCATTGGCTCCAATTCTTTTTTAATTAAATCAGCCGTATGTTGTGATGCTTGAGATAGAAAGTTTTGCATCATCATTGGTAGGTCTGCCATTGTAACTTGTGAGATATTCGCTTTTAATTAGGATAATCCTCCACTTTGGCTTGGGGGTGTAAATACTTTTTTGGTGGTACCTGATGCCATTTTTTTTCAAAATAATATGTTTAATTAATTAGGTTAAATTTCTTTGGGTATTTCTAACTCAGTGTTATTATTGTTTATTATTTTTCTAATAGAACAGTATCGTTCTTACTTAGAGCTCCTGATCTTTAAATTAATATTAGAGTTTGGGTTTGTATATTTATTTAATTAATTGATGTGTTATTTTAATTCTTCCTTATAACATGGTTTAGTTCTACTTATATTGCCCTTGTCTTAAACAATTAATCTATTGATAGCTATTTTTTATTATCTTAATTTCAGTCAGTTCTGTTCTGTTCTCTCTCTCTTCTCTTTTCTCTGTTCTTTTCCTTGTTTCACTCTGCTGCAAGCTTCCAGTCCTCTCGAGTTTCACTTCCGCTTCTTTTTTACTCCTTAGACTCTGTTCTGCTGCGTTCTGCCGTGTTAAGTCCTCCTTGAAGCCTCTGCCCTTCTGGAAAATCGCAATCAATATACACGTCACTCACTCCTTCTCTTGGCCCCCACCTTCGCCTCTCCACTTGCCTTATCACCATTCCAGTCGCACTGTTTCAGCTCGTCAGCTCCACTCCACCCAGCTCGGTTTCAGCTGTCTCAGATTCTCCTTAAAGAGACAGAGAAAAACACAGAGTCATCCGCTCACCTTAAGTATTTTCTTTATTTCCTTTTTACTAATATCTTTAATAGACGTCTTATCCAGAGTTATATTTATTTATTTTGGCTTGCCATTTACTAGCTGCTCTCACAAGAAATAAAAGCCTGCTTTAGTTCAAGTGACGATTTCTAAACGTTTTACACCCCCCCCTTTTCCAGTTTCAGTTTAGAGTTCTTTATATTTTGTTTCCCATTAATTAGCGAGAAGAATTAATTTATAAATACTTAGCTTCATGTTTGTTGTTTGTAGTTGGTAATTTCTCTTCTCTAAACTTGGTATTAGGATGTTATGCTCCAATCAGTCCGTTGCACTTCTCTTGTGCATGGCAAGAAGGAAAAAATCCCTCGCTGGCTTACTCAACTTTCCTGCTTTGAGGCAAACCAAAAACAGACCCCAGAGAGAGAGTCACCACTCTCTCTGGTCGGGTTAAAGCCTCTGGCAAATATTCCCTTAGACAAAGTAATATTTTGGCTGAGAAAATTGCCAAAGAAAAGGTGAGTTTAGGGTAGAGACGCGTAGAGCTTTTCCACGCACGTCTATCCTCGATGAGCTCCGGTCACCAATCATGTCACCCCTCAGCCGTCATTTCTCCAAGCTAAAGAGCCCCAAGCGCTTTAACCTTTCTTCATAGGGAAAGCATTCCAACCCTTTTATTATTCTAGTTGCCCTTTTCTGCACTTTTTCCAATGCTATAATATCCTTTTTTGAGGTGTGGTGACCAGAACTGTACACAGTACTCCAAATGAGGTCATCTATTTATACAGGTGCATTATGATAGTGGCTGATTTGTTCTCAATTCCCTTCCTAATAATCCCCAGCATAGTGTAGGCCTTTTTTATTGCAGTCACACACTGTCTCGACATTTTCATTGAGTTATCTACTACTACTCTAAGATCTCTCTCTTGGTCAGTCTCTGCCAGTTCGGACCCCATCAGTGTGTTTTTATAGTTAGGATTTTGGCTCCAATGTGCATCACTTTGCACTTGGCCACATTGAACCCCATTTGCCATGCTGACACCCACTCGCCCATCATTGACAGATCCCTTTGGAGTGCCTCACAATCCTACCTGGTTCTCACCACCCTGAACAACTTTGTGTCATCTGCAAATTTAGCTACTTCACTGCTTTATAGCTCTATGGTGCAGCCACATTTGAAATACGATGCACAGTTCTGGTTGACATATGAAAAAGGATATTGTAGAGCTGTAAAAAAAGTACAGAATAAGTGTTTGGTGCTTTTTATGTTAGAAAAAAAGATGGATGAAGGGGGAACATGATAGAGGTTTGAAAATTTATGCAAGAGAGTGGATAGAGAAACTTTTTCCTCAGTCTTACCAAATAGTACAGCTTAGTGGAACCCAGTGAAGCTGATGAGCAACAGATTCGGGATACATGAAAGAAAATACTTCTTTACTTAATGAGTGATAAAACTGTGGAATACACTACCAGTGGGCATAGCATTGGCCATGGACATGGATGGCTTTAAAAGAAGAGTAAACAGATTCATGGATGATGGCTACTAGTCATGCTGAGTAAAGGAAATCTCCTCATACAAAGTCAGCAAACTTCTGAATACCAGTGCTAGATAGTAGCATCATTGGAAGACCTTGGACTGAATGCCCTGTTTGTTGGCCCTCCAGGGTAACTAGTTGGCTGCTGTGTATAACAGGATGCTGGACTAGATGGACCACTGTTCTGATCCAACAGGGATCTTCATAGCATTTAAGTGAACATAGTGAATTCTGAAAAGCATAAACAACTCATTGTAATTCCTTGGTGTGGAAGCTGGACAACAAATATTAAAGATAATCTCTGGTTTGCTGTATTTTATCCACCTTGAGCCTGTATTTAATAAGGCAGGGAAGCAAAGTAGAATATTTTATTAATTAAATTAACATGCCACAATCTTTTAAGTGAAATATGCCAGAACAAAATCCTGCTGATGTTCACTTATGTTCACAAACTTACCAAAATGTCTATGCAAAGCAGATAGTATACAGATACCTTTACACACACAGTACCTTTTCTTCTTGGGGAAGACATAGTGAGTAGGACCAGGAAAAAAGAAAGGCAAGGGAGACTGTAACTAGGTTTTGGGACTGGGCTGTCTAATGGATGAAATGTCTCATGTTTTTTAATTTACTTCATTTATACCCAACCTTTCTCCCTAGTGGATACCCAAAGTGGCTTACATCATTCTCCTCTCCTCTATTGCTTATGATATTTAGATACAGAAGTAATAATGACAGCATTTCATTTTCCTATCTTATTACAGATGTAATCAGTGCTCTTTCACCTTTCTTGCAAATGGTGTGCTTATATAATGAAGTGAAATTTAATGAAGTGTACTTTTTCTTTCCCTAATTAACATCAGAGCCTTTTGGAATCATGCTGATAGATCTGCACCAATCATTTATAGCAACAAGGACAGAACATCCTAAATCGTATTACAGCATTGGATAATTTGTTCATAAGACATGTCATCACCTTCCTCACCTTGACCTAGACTTCTGTTAATTGTATTTCACATTACATACTATTATTATTATATTATTAGCTTTTTCAAAGGACTGCTATGGCAGACTCAGGAAATGGGTAGAACCTGAAAAAGTGTGCTAACACCCAGTTGAAGGCAAAGGGATTAAAATATACTAGAGGGCTATTTTGCCTGTATTTCTGTACTCCTTGCTGAAAAGTAAGGAGTTTAATTAATTCATTGATATAATAAATACTTAATACATAATTTAAAAGTTTATAATAACAGCTTTTATCAGACCAGTCATTCTTAACTTTTAAACTACAATTCCCCACTCTGTATACAACATTGCATGCATAGTCGGAAGAAAGAGACCCACACAGGTATTTGGTGTAAACTAAGGGCAGCTTTATTTAACTTTTAATTCAACATGAGTAAACTGTAACTGGCAAGGGCTGCAACTCGCATAAGGCAAAGGGATCCCCTGATCCCTTTCCTGACCTTAAATGGGGTAAATCACTGAGCCCCTGGCGCAAGCCAACCACAACATGGCCTTTGCCAGGGGGCAGACATAACAACACCCTGTTGTGAGCCCACCACCTCTATCCATGGAGCATGAGATATAATATGTGGGCAGACACTTAATTCATTACCAACATTACACGAGGAAATAGGAGGGAAACATTGGTTGAAGATCACAGGTTTATATAACAGACTTAAAAAGATGATTGAAAACAAAACTTTGGCAATGGGGGAGCCAATAGAGGAGTTGTTACGATCAATGACAAATGCAAAAAGAGGATTAGCAGGCAGAATATATAGGAAAATGGCAATTGACAAGGATCAAATAAGAACCTTTATTCAGGGGAAATGGAGTGCAGAAACGTGTTTAGCGGATCAAAAAGTCAATAGAATTATAGAAGGTACACACGAGATAAAAGTACATAAATTTAGAGAATTTGAATTGATATTTTACACTAAACGGCCACACTAGCCAATATGTTCCCACCACTAAGTTCAAACTGTTGGCACTGCAGGAATGGGAAAGGATGGTACTCCCATATGTGGTGGGAGTGCATAGAAGCTAAGAGTTTTTGGGAGAAGGTGGCAGAGCAGCTCTATAAGTTCTTTACAATAAGGCCGAAGATAGATCTGAAACGGATGCTTAGCAGCAATTTAGGCAACCAAGGTATTGGAAAAGGAGGACAGGACTTATTTAAAGCAATGGTGTTAGCTGGAAAAGCCGTAATAGCATTTGGATGGAAAGATAAAACCAAATGGACAGTAGCAAATTGGCAGAATTATTTATTTGAATATATTCAATCAGACATAATAACTATTTCTAACCAAGAAGAACAATGGGGATCAAAAATAGGAAAGATTAAGAAAAAGTGGCATTTGTATTTAAAATGGGTCATGGAAGGTCAAAGGTCTGATGTTCGGTGAAAGCTCCTAGATTTGTGCTCCTGGCTAGAAAGGACAAGTAGTTAAGAGGGGGGGGGGATAGAAAATAAGAAAAGGCAGATGAATAAGGCACGAGAAAAATAACCATCCAAGTCATACTAAAACTCCCCACCTCTGATTACAGAACAGAAATATTCTTCGGCTACGAATTTAAAGAGAAAAAGGAAGAAGAAAAGGGAACCAAGAAGGACGCGAGGAAATAGAGGAAGCAAGAAGGACAGAAGGAGGACTTATATAAAGGACCATTGCCGAAGACACAGAAACAGCTATAAACTTTGAGGAGGGAGGGTAGATTATACAATATGTACGGGAATAGGGATGTGTTTGAATGTAACATGGGAAAAATATATTTAAAAAAGAAAACCAAGACTGACAAGGCTTTTAAAAAGTCTCCTCAGCTGGTGCTAACCAGTCAAGCAGAAGGGTGGTGCATGCAGGCAGCAAACTGTCTATCAAACCATGCTTTACAGTGAGGTATTAAACCCTAATTTCTCAGTTCACTGATTCTGATGCACTAAACATCCTGGTTTTGGAGGTCAGTTCATCACATATACCTTCCTATTCCAATCCAATCAATTTCAAATGTAGTATGGAGCTAATGTGATGTAGTAGTATGTAGTGCCATTGACAGGCGCAGGTTCAGGAGGTTCAGGAGTGTATAGAACAGACAGGAACAGGCTCAGGAGAACATAGAACAGATCCTGTGCAAGCTAGAGACATCAAAGTTGCATTGGACTTCCCATGGATGCTTCTCTACATGCCCTCCAAGATCTGCCCCCACTGTTGCTTCTCTACATGCCCTCCAAGATCTGCCCCCACTGCTGCTTTGAAGTTTGGCAAACATTTAGATTGAGCAGAGACAGTCTGTCTGGAAATATACCCACTCATGAACTGCAATGAAACTTCATGAACAGTTTGAAAATTCATGGAAAGTTTGCACTGGTTGACCTGCCATGAAATTCACTTTGTGATCAATGAACCGCCCAAAATTTGTCAGGGTTCTCCAGTTTGTTCCCATCACTAGTTGTGAGCCATTCCTCTCTCTGTCTATAACAGAGTTGATTCTCCTGTGGCAGGCATGATCCTAGATTGATACAGTCCCTGAAAATTTCATCCATCTATGGGGGGGGGGGATTACAGCTGGAATGGAAATATCTTCTTCATTACTTTGGATGTCTGGACTAAAACTTTCACCTTGAGTTCTAAAAAGTCTTTCTCTCTTTTAGCAGAGAGTAGGTGGAGGGGAGGAGTTCATTGTTCTCCATCCTCACCTAACCAGGCTTTAGAAATGCTAATGGCAGGCCTAGCCAAAAACAATGAAGTAGTCCACTCACACCTTCTGCTAGAAAAGCTGACACCTAGCAGGGAACAGAGATTCAGAAGACTTAAGATGCGAGAAAGTAATTTCCCAGAGAATTCAGGAAAAGCTTCTTTGACCCTCAAGAGGTGAGCAAAGAGAGATAATAAAACTCAGCACAGTGAGGAAGCTCTCTCTCTCTTTTTTGCTGATTCCATCTAGGCAGATGGAGCTGCCTCCTGGACTCATGCGGAAGGTAGAAATCACCATGTGGGAGACTACAGGCCTGAACAAAACTCCAAGGAATGGGAACTTTGTAGAACCACTGTAACTTCAAAGTTAAGGAGCCTCCTAGAATAGCATCAGCTAGGGCATGTACAGAGTGAAGGACAGGGGTACTGTGCTTTTATACATTTTTTTAGTTTGTTGCTCAGTCTGTTGCTGTGAGAGTATGCATGTGGGCATTTTCTTTTTAATGTTTTATAACGTTTTTAATGTTGACAGCTGTTTTCTCTACCACCCAGATCTCCACTATTCAAACATGCTATTTTAAATGGGAACTAGAAAAGGGGGGGATCTATGAAATGGCTATCTGCTAATCCCCCAGTGGTGTGCAAGTGCAGCAAGCTGTCCCCATGATAGTGGGAGACACAGGCAGAGCCCTAGAATGGAAGCACAAGGAAGGGAAGCTGGGAGTCCTGGCCCTCTCAGTGGATAATCCCTGCAAAGGCCAGGTGGTGGTAGTGCATAAACCAAAAGAGGGAGAGAAAAGGTCCTCAGAGGATAAGATGGAACAGGACCTGTAGGTGACTGGGGCTGTTCTGCCACAGTAAGTAATAATGAAAATGAACAGCATTAATAATAAATGATGAAGAGTAAATGTATTAAGGACTCTGCTGTTATGGTATGTCTAAAAAGCAGAATTATATTCTATCAACTGTGTATTTTTTTAACAGGCATCAATCCACCAGTACATTTTCTGAGTCCAACTGAAACAAATGGGAGCTGAACATTCATTTCATATGAGATCTGCATAGGAAATCCCCCAGATGAACTGTGTCCAGTCTTTCTAAATGGTTACAGAAATGATTCATCTGTTTAAATACTTCAGTAAATGTTGTATGTAGTGTGACTAAATTGAATTCGTAATTCAGAGAGTGGTTTACATTACGTTTTATGCCTACCACCATCGAGAGCCAGTTTGGTGTAGTGGTTAAGTGTGCGGACTCTAATCTGGGAGAACCAGGTTTGATTCCCCACTCCTCCACTTGCACCTGCTGATGTGACCTTGGGTCAGTCACAAGCTCTGGCACAGCTGTTCCTGAAAGAGCAGTTTGTGTCAGAGTTCTCTCAGCCCCACCCACCTCACAGGGTGTCTGTTGTGGGGAGGGGAAGGGAAAGGAATTTGTAAACCGCTCTGAGGCTCCAAGTGAAGGGCAGGGTATAAATCCGATCTCTTCTTCTTCTTTTTCCTTCTTCTTCTTATTATTTATGTTATTATCCACACCAATAAATTCTTGTTTTTAATTTAAAATAATTCCTTGGATTTGCTTGTACGCTTGTGGCTGCTTTACTTAAGAGATAGGAGGTAATAGATCTGGAGTGCAGTTTTGGTTGTATAATCCCCATATTAGGTTGTGATCAATACCGATTAATCCACTCAGCACCATGAACGTGTTTGCTTCTGCTCCTTCTGTTGCATCAGGGAAAGAAGATAAAGAATGGATGAAGAGGCAGAACAAATAATTTGTCATGCTACTTTTTCTTAGCAGCAGAATAAATAATGCAGACAAGTTCTATCAAGTGCCCTGCATTCTCTATGAGAATTTTATTAAAATAATGAAGCTCTGATTAGCCTTTCTTCAAATGTACAAATGAAGCTGAACAAAGACAATCGTTTCATTTCCTATTGGACCTATTGGAACGAAATGTTTTGCTTCTTATGTGGATAAACATAATGGCTCAGACACAAATTTTGTCCACCAGAAGGATGGGGTGTTGTCAGCAAGCTGCCATTCTGTTTTCTGTGACCTCTGTGTACATATCCTTACCCTGTTGTTCCCGGCTTGTTTCTACTATCCTGCTTCTGTGCTGGAATGCATAAGATAACTACTGGTGGATGTGTGGGGGAGAAGATGCTGTAATGCTTGCCTATTGCTATCGCATGAGAACTGCACCTGTGTTTTGTCTGATGTTCTGCCTGGTTCCCATGGACTGGGCGCGCAACCGTTTCATTAGCCCGCCAGCGGGAATATTATTCATTGGATGTGTATCTGTTTGAATTTCCTTTATTATGCTCACCCTACCTGTGTATCCCCAGTTCTAACAAAGAACGTGTTTGAGTATGTCTTCAACGCTTTGAAATAAATTTTGCTTTTCTTGAAAACGTGGATTTATTCTCGATGCTTGGGGATCCAACATATTGTTAGAACTCCCTTTTCCTCCCATTGCAGACACCCATGTTGTATCCAGTGACATTTGTGGAGGTTCTCTGACTTCTGTGGAAAACATTTCAGAACCACAGTTTGCTGCAATAGGACAGGGCATTCAAAAAATTTCTCTTCCTCTTGCTGAGAGCTGATTGGACCCAGCAAATGTGTGAAACTGGCAGTCACAGATACAATTGGCAGTCTTTACTTGTTCTCCAGCCTCTGCAACCATGGGAACCAGTGCTTACCTCAGTTTACCATGTTATATTTCTTTATTTGCCTAAATAGTTACCTTCAAGTCAAGATATACTGAACTTCAGTTGTGTGTAGGGGGGGGGGAATCATACCTAACTTCATATTGTTCAAGACTACCGTATTTGACATACATTAGTTTACTGATATTTAGAAAAATCCAGTAAGTAGTATTTTTATTCCCTTGTTGCAAGGGGAAGGGGCTAAAGCTGAGAGAACTGTGGTTTACCTAAGCTCAGTTGGTGAAAGATTTCCTTGTTCACAGCTCAGTGTTTTAGTTATTAAGATTCACTAGCTCTACTAAGTTGTAAACATCTGAGAGATCCAGGCCATTTATCTGCTTAAGATAAAGCATGTCTGCCATTCTCTGACGGGCCATGACTTCCAGCTCACTTCTGGTTTATGCGCTTCTACTTTCACAAAGCATGCTATGAAACTATACACTACCCATATCTTCCTGATGTTTTCTCCACTTAACATGAATTAGGTACTGATTTTCTTGTTAAAGGGGGGGGGGACATCTGCAGTGACAGCATGGAATTCTAACAGCTCCTGAAATATTCACGCCCAAAGTGCTTGTTCTTTCAAATTGTGCAGAACTATCTATGTTTTCAATGGTAGCAGAGTGGTTGCTGGGACAAAATAAAATAAAATAATGAGCTCATGCAGTCCTCACTGTGAAGGCACATCATTCCAATTAATACCCTCAGTGCCAATTTAGATTTCTGAATATAGGCCAAATTCTACAGTTCATTTGCTCCATAGTCTTTCATTGGAAGTATCTTTAACATATTCCATGGAAGTTATAACTGGAGACCTTTTGACATTCTGAGTTTGGTTTATTTGTACCGAAATTATGATTTGGGGCTAAAATTGAAGATGTGGGAATGGGAAAGAAAAAATAGTTTTGTGGTACAGCAGTGGAATCCATAGTGAAATTCTACCTATCTTAAGCATGTGGAATAGTGGGTCTTACTAAGGGAACTCTCCTCTTGGACTACAAAGGTGTACTCGAGCTCTTTGTATAAATATACATGGAACATGTATCTTCACATGAAATATCCTTCAGTCAATGTAAATCTCTTCATGATGTAATGAAGTTTTAAAATAACAAGGTCATAATGTGACGTTTTTTCCATCTCATAGTACTTGTTAATACTGTTTACCTCACTCCCAGATTATTATTCCATTCACAATTAAAAACGAAGTGTATTTAAAGCTCCTGTGCTACATTTTGCCTGGCAAGGTGGGATATAAATTGAAAGTAATAAATAAATAAATAAATAAATAAATAACTTACTTTGCATTGCAGAGGATAACAATTAATCAGGCAGTCAAGACCAACAGCTTTTCTGGGTACAGAATCAAGGGTCAATTACTCTGACTTCTTATTTGATTTCAGTGAAACTGTCCTAATTGCAGAATTTAACTTGAACTTTTTGCCCTCCAAGCCAGAATAAAGAGGCGGTCACAAATGTTGGGTTAACTAAAGGGCCACTTTATTAACTGGCAGCTTTAACTGGAACTAATGGCAAGGGAAACACAGCATTGCGGTATGGTCAAGGTCAGCGGTCCGAAAACCCCTCCCTTGCCATGTGATATATGGCAAGCCACCCTGCCCCAAGCGAGAGCCATCAGCAGAGGCTCATGTCCGGCCGGCTAGCTATTGTATGACAGCCCTGTAGTCCCATCTCCCGAGCCACAAGGCTCAAAGGGAGGACCTAATAAGGGTGGTCCTGAAGGCAGTCTGATTTCTCTGCCCTGGCCCACAAGGCACAAGGACTGTACTCACAAGACCCCTTAGACCCCAGAAAAGGGGTGTCAGCATGTGCTCACCAGATCACAATCTGTATCCGCATAGAACCCTCTCCAACTATAAGTGACCATCCTAACTAACCCAGCTCCATCCCGACAATCCCCTGCACTGCTGCCATAGTACCGGGTAGGTAAAAACACCCCCTCCAAGGACCAGTCAGGAAGGGGCAAAAAATTCCTACTTGGCCCCCAAAACCGGATGACCAGCCAAAGCTTCCACTACCAACAGGGTGGGAGGGTGGGCTGAAAACCTGCGTGGGAATTTAGCTGAGGAGGGGAGGGGCCAACCCATAAGCATTTTGGCCCTGCCCCCTCCTGAAGGCCCGTATGCAGCATTTTGCCACCCAACCAACGGCTCACCTCTCCTAACTGGGAGGCAAAGGCGTATCCCCAGCCCCACAGCCACAAGAGCCAGGATTTGATCCGGATTGCCCCCAAGCCAGAATAAAGAGGCGGACACAAATGTTGTGTTAACTAAAGGGCCACTTTATTAACTGACAACTTTAACTGGAACTAACGGCAAGGGAAACATAGCATTGCTGTATGGTCAAGGCCAGGGGTCCAAAAACCCCTCCCTTGCCATGTGACATAGGGTGAGCCACCCTGCCCCGAGTGAGAGCCATCAGCAGAGGCTCATGCCTGGCCAGCTAGCCATTGTAAGACAGCCCTGCAGTCCCATTCCCTGAGACGTAAGGCTCAAAGGGAGGAGCTAATGAGGCAGTCCTGAAGACAGTCTGATTTCCCTGCCCCAGCCTGCAAGGCACAAGGGGGTAATGATTTAGAAAAGGGGTGTCAGCTGCTGCTCATGAGACCACAATCTGTATCCACATAGAACCCTGCGACCGCCAAGGCTAAGCCTCTGCTTAGGCCTTTGCACTCATTGGAAGGCCCAAGTCTCCCCGGAGCCCTTGCTGCAAGTCCTCCAGAAAAATGTCCATACCTAACTGACAGGTGAATACCATCCTGCCTGTATAACTCAGCACACCCAGCATAACTCAGAATTACAACTGCTTTCCAGACGGCAGAGATCAGTATCCCTGGAGAAAATGGTGGACTCTGTATCCTTATATGCTGCTGAGGTGGCCCCCATGACAGCCAATGTGACGTAGCAGTCAGGGCTTCAGAGCACGGGAGAGGCTGCAGGTGTGGGGGGTAGAAAGCTGAAGAGTGAGGGGGAAATAAAGGTAGGTTGATGATTGGCTGGGAAGGAGATAGGGTTGCCAACTCCAGGTGGGAAGTTCCTGGAGATGTGAGGGATGGAGCCTGGAGAGGGTGAGGTTTCAGGAGGCGTGGGACCTCGGACAGGTACAAAGCCATAGACTCCACCCTCCAAACCAACTATTCCCTTCTGGGGAACCATCATTGCCAATCTCCAGGTGAGGGCTGGCAATCACTCAAAATTACAACTGTTCTTTAGGTAGCAGAGATCAGTTCCTCTGGAGAAAATGGTGGACTCAGTGTCATTATACCCTGCTGAGGTCGCCACAGCAAATTGACACTAAATGTCCAAGGCCGGGGCACCCACCCAGAGCCTCTTTCTAGAGGCCATTGTATTTATCTCCACAGCGGGCCTTTTTCCTAGTGATGGAATAAATGTGTTTTTCATTATTTGACACAAAAAATTATGGCTTTAATCTAGTCTCTTGTTATTGTATTATTCTGTGGGCATCTAGCACACATCTGTATATATTTTTTCTTACCAGACTGTCTTGAGATTGTGTGTTATTCTTGTGGATTGGAAGGCTGTTAAATGAAAACTTGAACAATGAAGACATTTTAGGCTGCTTAGACTGAAACCTTCCTGCAAAGACTGGTCTGAAGGGACCATTATAACAATTGCCATTTTTTAAAAAAGAACCTTTTCCTGTGCAGCTTTTCTATGAAGGTCACTTTCTAAAAGGAACCTGGAATGTCTCCTGTGTACTGCCAAGCTCAATATGAATGATTTAAAAAAAAATGTTGGGGAGAATATCTTTTCAGAGCTGAACAAGATCACCTTTGCTTGCAGATATCTTATGACAAAGGTAATCTGCCTAAGTGCTTTTACAGGTGAGAGGATCTTCCATCTCTGAGTCCTTGAGCTTTGGAAAAGCACCAGTTCATACTACTGTTTATCCAGTGCAATGGGACAATGGCCTGTGATTGTGACTATCAGTTTTGTAATGTGATTTACCACAGTTGTAGCTCTGTTCATGATACAAAAACAAGAAAGCTGTACCAGTCCACAAAAAGAGAGGGTACCCACACACACACACACACAGAGAGAGAGAGAGAGAGAGAGAGAGAGAGAGAGAGGGTTTTTTTATTTTGGAAATTTACCCAACACATCTAGCTTTAATGACACCATAACTGGTACTAAGTAAATTAATGACAAATGCCTTTAAACAATAAAGGAGTTCAATTCCTAAGTGATGAATGCCTTTTGGCATTCCAGTACTGATGGTACAGTATTGATGGTATGTAGGAATATCTGTATGTGTATAGAAATGGTCCATAGAGATGAGTTGTAGCTCAATCATGAGCAAAAGCCAGAGCCATGAGTAAATGGCAACTCATAAGACTTAGCAATTAGGACTAGGACTAGGGAAACCTGGATTTAAACTTGTCATCTGCAATGAAGTATGTTTCATGACCATGATGTACTCATTTTGTCTCAGCTTAATGACAAAATGGCAGAAGAGAAAATATGGTATACCACCCTGACTTCCTTGGAAGAAGAGTGCTATAAAACACAGTAAATTATTTTAATAGAATAATCCCATTATCGAAGAATGTAGGAAAGCAATTATCTGCAGCAATAGCCTTCTTCTCTTTTATTCTCATTGGGCTTGCAGTTGTCTAGCCTTGAGGTTATGATCACATGCCCAAATCACATGTATCCAAATTTCCAAGCCAGCTGTAAGTGAAATACTTTTAAAGTGAACACAGGTTGGTAACTGAGAATGTCACATGAAGGACAGCTGATCAAAATAATGCAATCTGCTTTGTGGTATCAGCATTCCCAACCAGGATCAATTCCATCAGGCTTGGATTCATTTTCAGCTTTTTCACCCTTAGCCACCTGCCTATGGCATTGCCAAGGAACAAGACAGAATCATCTAGAGGCTTAGTAAAGGAGATATACAAGCATATTGATGACACCCAACTCCAAAAGCTATCTCACCACAACTGATAATTTCTGACTGGATTTACATGAGCATGGGTTTGGCACAATGCCATGCCGAAGCATCTCTGTGTTACCCCAGCATAGGTGCTTAGGCAGCCTAAGAAATTTCCTGAAAGCCTTTAGGAGTCTGCCCTTGGTGATTCACACCATGTTTAACTCTGGTCTCTATAACCAAATACTGTGTGCTGAACATTGCTCAGTTTGGCTTAGAGAACATCAGTATATTCAATATCTACTGTACTTCAATAGGAGAACATACTGAATTTAACTCAAATACTAAGGAATGAGAACTAATGAGGTGGTACTGAAAATTGCCCTTAGAATATTGGATCACTGATTGTCAATCATTAGGGGACGTCAGCTGTAGCAAATATGGATTCTTCCCATCATATAAAATCCATAAAAAGCTATTAAGTGAGGTTTTTGCTGTATTAAACAATGGGAGAGGTCATCTCATAGATTTCAGTGGAGATGGGGTTACATTTATTCATGCAAGGATCCACATAGGTCCTATTTTTACAGCACAGGGAAGACTAATGGGAGATTTAACATTATGCTACAGAAAACTGACTAGAAAGTATGTGGTCTCATTTGCTTGAGCCCTTTCCTATGGACTTTAATGATCTGACCTGAAGAATCTGAAATTGCTCTCAAATTCCAGATTTGTACATAGATGAAAAGTAATAGTGGACAAGCTCTGTTTAGGATTGCATAATGTTCCATATACTTATTTGTATGGATCCTCTCATGAAGAGAAAGAGAAGAAGGCAGCAGCTCTAGCAATGCTAAAATTACATTTACAATCTGGATCAAACAGCTCCTGGCCCTTGTGGCTGTGGGGCTGGGGATATGCCTTTGCCTCCCAGTTAGGAGAGGTGTGCCATTGCTGGGCGGCAAAATGCTGCATAAGAGCCTTCAGGAGGCGGGAGGGCTGAAATGTTTATAGATTGGCCCCTCCCCTCCTCAGCTGCATTCCCACTCAGGTTTTTGGCCGGCGAGGAGCTCAACTGCGCACCTTCTGATTTTGGGCCTACCTGCTCTGCTAGGCACATGGGGGGAGCTCCTTGGCGAGCCGGCGGACAGCGTGGGCAGAGGCTTGTGGGGGCGTGGTCAGCTTGGTGGGGCTCAGTAGCAGCAGGCAGCACCTGGCAGTGGCATGCAGCTCGTGCCCGGCTGTGGCTGTGGCTCAGTGCCCAGCTGCAGGAGGCAGCTTGTGGAGCCCAGCAGCAGCGGGTGGCTCACAGGGCCTGAAAGGGGCCCGCGACTTGGGGCCCGGCTGCAGGAGGCAGCAAGGGAGCCCAGTGGTATCGGGCGATGGTGCACTCAGTGGTGGCAGCTGTTGTGGGGCATGTGGCAGTGTGCAGCAGCCCCAAGCGGCTGAATGTGTGGTCTGCGGTTGTGCCCGGGCCTACTGTGCAGAGCATTAGCCCCCACTAGAAATGGCTAGTGGCAGCAGAGGCCTTGTGGTGCAGCTAAGTGGACTTCACGAGGGGATTGAGCTTGCTTGTGGGTGGCTGGGAGTGTTGGGGCGGTCGCACCTAGGGACTGTGGCCTGGGCTAACCCCAAGTGGTAGGCGGGAGCTCAGTCCCAGTTACCCTCCCCTTCCTTCAGGTAGCGGGTATCTTGTTGGTAAGGAGGCTGATCTGAGTGACTTGCGCTGGTTGGGAACAGGTGGCCATTTTGTGGTCTCCAGTGGTGGCCATTTTGGGTCTCAGCTCTGGTCGGCCATTTTGGCTGGTGAGTGGGGCAGCCTTTTGTTGTAACTGGGTGGTGTCCATAGTAACACCTTGCAGAGCCAGTGGTTGTGCAGGTGACATGGCCCCCCAAAAAGTCACTGGCTGTTCTAAGGGCAAGCAACCTGCCCCCATGCCACCCCCGAAGAGGCCTGCACCTGCATTGTCATCTACAAATGATGAGGATGATGAAATCCAACAGGCTACCGCCTCAGCCACCCCTACATGTGGCCATGTTTATGGCCAGCTATGTGGTAGGCTTCTCAGTCCAAACACCCCTCAGGCGGGTTGTCTTAACTTGCCCGTGCAGCCATTCTGCACGTCTGCTACCCCATGGTGGGGGCCCCCATCACCTGGTGGTGTTTCCTATGCATCAGCTCCCGCCTCAGCCCTCCCTTTCGGCAACCTGGCACTTCCACTCGGGGACCAACGTTTGCCAGCCACAAGAGACAAAATTAGTATGGGTGAATACGTAGATGTTTTCATGCTCTTATTTTGGGAGTTGGAAAAGAAAGAAAAAGAGGAGTTGGAGGATAGGGACAAGGAAAAGTCTAAAAAGCTGAAAGTGGATAAAACTTGGGCCAACTGGGTGGCAGATTTCTTGATATATGCAGAGTCATGTAAAAGGCACAGCCTTTGAGGGCAGCTTCATTGTTCCAGTATTTGGACATTATTTACAAGGGTTACACTGGTTTCAACGGCCCCGCCTGGATTCAGTACAATGAGGAGTTCAGGATGTGGGCTGCCATGAACCCTTCGCTGCATTGGAAGCAGATCCATCCTCAAGGGTGATTGGTCACACAGTGGCCACCTGGTACACCATTTAGCCGTGACGTGCACTCCCCACCTTCAGGCGGGGGCAGGCAGTTAAATCCCGCCAGATCTGCTGGGAATTCTGGGCCCAGGGCGTTTGCAGCAAGAAAGCATGCCAGTACCAGCATGAGTGCCTTTTGTGTGGCGGACCACACCCCTTCTCAGCATGCTTCCAAGGTAAGCCCCGGAGGGGCCGTAAAAGGCCAGAAGGGGATGGGATCTGGGCAGATGCCTGGAAAGGGGGCCAATGCCCATAAAGTTGAGAGTACTTGAAGCAATGCTGCAGAATTATCCTAGACACTCTGATGGTTTATATTTGTTGAATGAGTTTTCTCAAGGTTTTCGCATTCCCTACCAGTGTGAGAGGGCCCCCTTTATGGTGGGCAATTTATGGTCAATATGGAGGATGGAGCACATAGTTCAGAAAAAGACTGAGAAGGAGCAGGTGGAGGGTAGGGTCTTGGGACCTTTCCCTTCTCCACCTGTACCTAATCTGCATGTTTCCCCATTGGGAATTGTTCCCAAGAAGGCCCCGGGTGAGTTCCGTCTCATACATCTTATCCCAGGGGTGATTCTGTTAATGATGCCATCCCTGAGGTTTTATACTCGGTCCAGTACACTTCCTTTGATCAGGCGGTGCATGTTGTGCACCACTGTGGTCAGGGAGTGGAGATGGCAAAATGCAACATTAAGTTTACCTTTCACCTTCTCCCAGTGCACCCGAAGGATTTCAAGTTTTTGGGTTTTTGTTTTGAGGGTCAATTCTACTTGGACTGGGTGCTGCCCATTGGCCATCTCCTGCGCCAACTTTGAGTGTTTTATCTCCTTTTTGGAGTGGGCCCTTCGTTCGCACACAGGGTTGGGCACAGTGGCCCACTATTTAGATGACTTCCTGTTCGTGGGTCCCCAGGCTTCTGGCCAGTGTAACCTGCTGTTGAGTTCCTTTATGGAATTGGCAGGTGTGCTGGGGGTGCCTTTAGCACATGAAAAGACTGAGGGCCCTGTGCAGGTGTTGACGTTCCTAGGTGTGGCTCAGGCTTCCCAGTTGCCAGCACGCAAGTTGGTTGAATTGCGCAGCCGGGTTGTCGAATTCCTGAGCAAAAGGAAAGCCACCTTAAGGGAGCTCCAGCAGTTGGTAGGTCACCTTAATTTCACATGTAAGGTTGTGGCGCCTGGTCGGGCCTTTTTGCACAGGTTGTGTGCCGCCATTGCTGGACTGCAGCTCCCTCACCACAGAATTAGGATTACTGCTGGCATCAGGCAGGACATGGACTCCTTCCCATGGTTCCCATGGTTGCAGAGGCTGGAGAACAAGTAATGACTGCCCATTGTATCTGTGACTGCCAGTTTCACACATTTGCTGGGTCCAATCAACTCTCAGCAAGAGGGAGAGAAATTTCTTGAATGCCCCATCCTATTGCAGCAAACTGTTTAGAATGTTAGAGGCAAAAGCCAATCAAGTTGCATATGCAAACGACCTCTGTGTTCCGAGGCAAAGGCCAATGAGGCTGCATATGCAAATAACCTCTGTGTTCGGACTGGCTATAGGGGGGAGAGGAATGTTGGAAGCAGGACTCAGGACTCAGGCAAAGCAGCCAGTGGATAGGTAGACCCTCTGAATGAGAGCAACCTGATTTTGGAGCATGTGGAATGTTCTAGAGAAGTGCCACCACCATTCGGCTTTTATTTATAAGGGACATAGTCTGGGTCCATTTGACTTTGGCGGCAGCAGCAGCAAGCTTGAAAATAAGTGAGGAGACCTTGCCCAAGTAGATTAACAGAAAAGTAAATCTATGAATGTGTCAACTTGCAGGTAATATTGAATGTGAGATTCCTATATAGGATTTGTTCCTGAGGAAAGACCAGAGGTCTGAAACACTTAAATATCCAGAATAAGTGTTGAAAGAGAGATTGAATTTGGAGCAGACTGCTTTTGAGAATACAAGATTGTTAGAAGGATATTTACTGAGTTTGAAGCAGACTGCTATGTGTAATTTTATTGACCTTTGTATTTTTTCTATGAAGGAATAAGTGTGTTTTTTATTACTTGACACTAGGGGAGCGGTGGCACAGTGGGTATATCGCATTGTCTTAATATCCAAACTGTGTCAGTTCGAGCCCCGCCCTGGTGTGAGCACCCAGCCTGTTGTCCCCAGCTCATCGTCCACCTAGCGATTCGAAAGCCTTGGTGAGTAGATAAAAATGGGAACTACTCCTTAGAGAGGGTGGGCACACCAACTCCCCTGTGGGAAGGTGTTAGCTGTCGGTCGGGATGTCCTGCTCCAGGATCGGAAGGTGGAAGAAACTACTCGGCTACAAAAATCCCTGCAGTGGGATGCTCCGGCCAGGTGGTGGCAGTGTGACGATACGACATACGGGTCCTGAAGCCCCAACGTCATCAAGCCTGTCGACGCAGCCGTTCGGGACATGACTGATTCAAGCCAGAGATGTTTCCACCATGCAGTTATGGCGTGTGCAATTAAAAAAAAAAGAATTATATGTTGTCTTTCCTATACCCTATGAAAACATTGTTAGTCCGTTGTCTAAAAGTATAACTGTAAATCACTTTGAGCCCACTTGTGGGGAAAGCGATTAATAAATCGAAAGCATTATTATTAAATGAAATTATGGCTTTAATCTAGTCTCTTTTGTTATTGTATTATTCTGTGGACATCTAGCACACATCTGTATATATTTTTTCTTACCAAACTTAACAACCTTGCAATTGATATTTCCAAATCTTCTGACAGGCAAATAAGTCAAGGGGTGGCTTTAAAAAGTGAAATGTAACAGGGTTGATCATATTTAGTTCTTTCAAGAGACATCCAGACAGTAGTAACAATGGGTAAAAAATTTCCTTAGATAAATATTTTAATAAATATTCTATGAAGAAGAAGAAGAAGAAGAGATTGGATTTATACCCCGCCCTTCACTCGGAGTCTCAGAGCGGCTTACAAACTCCTTTCCCTTCCCCTCCCCACAACAGACACCCTGTGAGGTGGGTGGGGCTGAGAGAACTCTGACACAAACTGCTCTTTTTCAAGGACAGCTGTGCCAGAGCTTGTGACTCACCCAAGGTCACATCAGCAGGTGCAAGTGGAGGAGTGGGGAATCAAACTTGGTTCTCCCAGATTAGAGTCCGCACACTTAACCACTGCACCAAACTGGCCATAAATAATATGGAGGGGACAGATTTCTCAAGCAGCACAAAAGATCATTTGGACTGCCTGTCTTACCACTGATCAATTTTTAAAGAACATTTCTAAATAATTTATAATATTGCCTTATTAGACAGACAAACAAATACTGAAAATATTGTGCAAAATAGTGCAAAATAGTGTTTCTTGAAACCAAACATTCATTTGCTTTTCTTCCCACCAAACTTCAGATTTTCTGCCATTTATCCATATGGAAAACATCAAGATTTTCAGTCATCTCCTGATCCTAAAATTGCTTCAGCCATTACAGTTGTGACGCTGGTCATCTCAAGATGGCAACTCATCTCAGATAATGTTCTGTTCTGTCCAAATAACTCACCATAGCACTTTTTGCCATTTGAGTGTGTAGCTTCAGGTGATGATACCCAACACCAATAGATTTACCTCCCCAGGCCCTTGGAACAATCACTCTGAAGTGTCTAGTTTGCTTAGCATCCCCTCCACACATCCACAGATACCTCAGGATGCTTGATGATCTAGTTGTGATAAAACACCTAACCCACATGTGCCAGTGTTAGTTAGGGTCAAACCAATATCACTGACATCAGCCCTATTCATCATAAAAGATCTCCTTGTACACAAGCAGAAAGAAGCAGGAGGGGGAAAGGAACTTTCCTCAACCAATTTGATAAGAGCCCCCAAATTTCTGCTTGGTTACAAAGGTATTTAATCCAAAATTATTTTATGAAGTGGGGGAGAGCAGTTCAGCTTTGGCAGCAAATGGCTAACTCAAACAGACACGAAGGTTATTAAATGGTCATGCCAATCCCCCATTCTGCTTGGCTTCTAGAAGTCCCGGTAACAAGGCTAGTTGAACCTTGGCATCCTGCCTTTCTGAAAATGTGCTGACACAAACCACTGCCTCCTTGTCAAAAGGTGGGGATTTTCTGGCCTTCCATTTTGTGCACGATAACAGCAATAATCCATCTTGCCAAGGAAGAGTACAAACATGCATGTGAATTTGCTGGAGTATAACAGACGTTGCTGTGATGTGGAAGGAAAACAATTATGACCCTACACTGTAAGTGAGGGACATTTCTTTCCTATCTTTAAATCCTGGAATTAACGCATAATAAGAAGAATACTCCTTTCAAAATGAATAGCTGCAGACTAGTTGTGGGGAAGTTTTATGTGTAGCATCTGCAGATTTTTTTAAACTTTATTTGGCTTAACTCACCTCATCCATCTGTCCAGCTGTATCTTCATTCCAACATCCACAGATGCACTTGAAGCAGGATCTCTATTGAGTTGTATTGTTGCCATCTGATCATTAATTTTTAATTGTACTATATGGGTCTTAATGCTTAATTATATTTATTAATTTATATTTATTGTTTTAGTATTGTTATATTATTGATGTTACCCTCCCTGAGCCCTCCTATGGAGGGAAGGGTGGGCTATAAATCAAACATAATAAATAAATAAATACCAATGGGGCCTATGTAGGAGACCAGACCTTCCCAGTGCATTATGCCTTTCACCAACTTTTGGGGAGCTGCTGATTTTTCCCCTTATATACTGAGTGTTATTTAAAAAAAAAACACTTTTCATCTGCCTGTTCAAGATTTTTTAAAAATGAGCCAAATTCATAATGCAAATAAAACTCCCATTTTCTCCTTTTCTGTTATTTAGAGAGCTCCTTTTGTCTCACCAAGACAGAGGTAGAATTTTTATCATGACATAGACTAAATAAAAGGGACAGCTTCTGTTCCCAACAATGCCCCTGAACTTCTGAAATAAGGACAAAAGTCTTTGTGTAGAAAAACATGGCAGTGAGGTCCTTAACTGTCATTCTCAATAGGTAAGCTATTGCTTTAGAAGGTTATCACAAAATCATGGACTCCCGTGCAGCAATGGAGCAGGATGATTAGTATCTCCTTGAGAGTTACACAGCTATCCAAATCATAAACCATTTCATTCAGAAGAGCCATAGATCACAATGGACACTTGTTTTCAATTACACATGCCTAAGGTTGTAGTCTACCAAGAGTTCCTATGGGTCTATTCTGAAGTAGATGCCCTGTAGCATTTCTGTTTGACCCTGTTTGTTTGACCCTGTCTTTAGCAAAAGCCAGTGCAATTAGGTGAGTCATGATCAGTTATGGGAGATATTTGTAACCTGAACCGATACTTACAGTACATTTAATTGACAGTCTCTTTCCTTTCAGGTTAGATTTGGATTGTCACCTTATATGTTGTAAAAAAGAATACCATTCTCCCCAAAATTCCATTCAACACAAAACCTAAACCTGAAGGATCTAATATGCTTAGTGTTCTTTAGTTGCTAATTAGTTTTTGAAATTATTCTGGAGTCTATTAGTTGATGGACATATTTCTTGATGTAAAAAATTGTGATGTTCATAAATTTGACAACAGTTATCAACATTCTTGAATAACAGAAAAGTGGGTTTAATGCCACAGTAATTTTAGCACAAGGATAATTGTCATTGTTCTGCCCTTTCTTGTACTTTCTTCAGTTTCTTTTCCAAAATATTTCAAGATTTCAGCATTTTATTTTCCCCCAAATACCAATTACTGGCTGTCCTTTGTGCAACATTTAAGAATGCCGGCATAATACAAAACTAAAAGGAAAGAAAAGCAGTGCAGGAGATGAAAGAGCATGCTGAGTCACATAAAACATGATAGAAAACTTGTCTTTCTTGTTGCATTGGGGAGAGAATGCATACCACAGCAACGTGCCTTCTCTCTCATTTTGTTCTTTAAGAAGTGGCATTTTCAACCATAACCATATGTTAACCCATTATAATGATATTTATTTGATTATTTTCTGCTAACTCTCTGTCTCTCTGTTCTATTTAATTTACACACAATGAAAAGCAGCCCTAAGATATATCTGTACCATAAATTTCAATCAGTTGTATGCCTCTTCTACCATGTTATATATTTTCCACTAAAGGATACTGGGACATGTGATTCTGATTCCTCTCCCCTATGCCATTATTTCTGTGATGAGAGTTTCTGTGATGAGGGAATGACTGCTAAACCAATCTATATATATAAAAGAAAGTCCCCTCACCGTAAAATCAATGCCCAGGCCAAACCACTGGATCTAGAGACACCACATTCGGGGAGAGCACTCCTACCATGGCGTAGGTGCTTGCGAAGAAGGGATGTTTAGAAATTCGACCCAAAGGGGAAAAATATGCTCCCCCCATTGATTCCTATGCAGCTGCCAGGCAGCTGCCTCTCTGCACCCCCCCTTACTCTCTGATTGGTCAGCTGCAGAGCTCAGTGTTCTGAGGTAAAAAAAACCCAACAGTTACAGGGGACTGCAGACAGCTAATGACAGTTGAGGAAATGAGGAGTGGCCAACAACCACCTGTGAGGTGAAGCAAAGCTGCTGGCCCAG
>NW_015175373.1:63871-78733 GCF_001447785.1 Gekko japonicus
ATATCCTTTTTGAGGTGTGGTGACCAGAACTGTACACAGTACGCCAAATGAGATCGCACCATTGATTTATACAGGGGCATTATGATACTGGCTGATTTGTTTTCAGTTCTCTTCCTAATAATCCCCAGCATAGCGTTAGCCTTTTTTTATTGCAGTTGCTCACTGTCCCGACATTTTCAGTGAGTTACCTACTATGACTCCAAGATCTCTCTCTTGGTCAGTCTCTGCCAGTTTGGACCCCATCAATGTGTATTTATAGTTAGAATTTTGGCTCCAATGTGCATCACTTTGCACTTGGCCACATTGAACCCTATTTGCCATTTTGACGCCCACTTGCCCATCCTTGACAGATCCCTTTGGGGTGCCTCACAATCTTCCCTGGTTCTCACCACCCTGAACAACTTTGTGTTATCTGCCAATTTAGCCATTTCACTGCTTACTCCCAACTCCAAATCATTAATGAACAAGTTAAAAAGCATCAGACCCAGTACTGATCCCTGTGGTACCCCACTGCTTACCACCGTCCACTGAGAAAATTGCACATTTATACTCAGTCTCTGTTTCCTATTCATTAGCCAGTTTTTGATCCACAAGAGGACTTGTCCTTTTATCCCATGACTATTGAGCTTACTTAGGAGCCTTTGATGAGGAACTTTATCAAAAGCTTTCTGGAAGTCAAGGTAAACAACATTTATTGGGTCCCCCTTGTCAACATGTTAGTTCACTCCCTCAAAAAACACTGACTGATTAGTGAGATAAGATCTTCCCTTACAGAACCCATGCTGAGTCTGCCTCAATAGTTTTTGTTCATCCATGTGCCTACCAGTGTTCCCTTTAAGCTGAGTTAGTGTGAGCTAGCTCATAGTTTTTTTAGCCTCTGGCTCACACATTTTTGTCTTAGCTCAGGAAAGATTGCTCCAGTGCAAACTAATTTATGCAGTAGCCAAATCACCCACTCACAACTTTAATGCCAGTAGCACACAAAGTAGAATTTTTGCTCACAGAGCTCCATAGTTTAGAGGGAGCGTTGGTGCCTACTACTTCTTTCCTTAATAACAGTTTCTACCAACTTACCCGGTATCAACGTCAGACTGACTGGCTTGTAATTTCCCGGATCTCCTCTGGAACCCTTTTTAAAGATGGGAGTGACATTAGCTACCTTCCTGTCCTCAGGAATGGAGACAGATTTTAATGAAAAGTTACATATTTTTGTAAGGAGATTCTTTTGCTAATATTCTTTTGCTAATAGTGGGAGTCCATATTGGTAAAAGGAAAGGCAGAAAAAGAAATACCTCAAAGGGCTTTCTGATCACTAATCTATCCATACTGTCCAAAAGGAGATTTGTCAACTTAACTACATCACCCAATTTGGCCACTTCTGCTACATTTTTCTGTACAGCTGAGACATGCCAGGGTATTAGGTATACCTTGTGCTGAGCACTAATTTAAATAAATAGCACTCTTTACCAGAAGCAATTGGGGAAGACTAATTATCCATGCATGGCAGATTTTTAAAATCCCAGAGAGCTTTTCAAAATGAAGCACAGTCTTTGGAATGTTATTATTAGCAAGAGCCTTAAAGAATTTTTTTTTAATGCTTATACATTTTCAAGTGATTCTGGAAAAATGGCAACCTGGATTTAGCTATTATGTGGCTATTAGGAACTAGTTATATTAGGTTCATAGCAATAACCTACTTAGTCTGGGACAGTTAACTCTAATTGGGAGTTCTTCTTTGATGTAATATAGTGATGTAATATGATCAAGTCTGTGGCTCTTACCTCTGCTGTGAACTGACTCTGTCTTTGGCAAGTCACCAAGCCTGCAATCCTAGGATGCTTTCCTGAGAGTAAGTTCCTCTGAGTTGACCTATTTAGGATTGTACTGTATCTCTCAGTCTCATCACCCCTCCCCCTGTCTGTAAAGGGTAACAGCACTGGCCTTCCTTACACATCAGGCGTAAGGAATACTAAGATAATGATTGTTAGGTTGTTTGAATACTGAAAACATTATATAAATGTTAAGTAGTAGTATTATCTTACACAGGATTTTCACCAGTTTCCTTCCTGATATCTTACATCTGTATATACATGGAACTCATATACACAAATCACATGCTCTGCTTCTGAATTATGACCCCTTGCTTAGTTTCATATAGCTTTACACTGAATCTAAGTTTTCTGGTTCACTCCTAGGCCTGTGTGTCTGGACTGTCACTGGGCATTTTTTTCTCCAGGCAACTGACAATCCTGTAAAGTGAGGAAAATACATCTTCTAGAGGTGCATAGGAAAGCAAATAGAAGTGAATAAGTAAATAAATATTCAGTCACACCTCCAGGGTGCTCCAGGTCTGAATTAGCAAACTAAATGGTGGTTTCAGTTAACTACCCTTCATGCATTTACTGTACCAAACAGAAAAGAGTTGTTTTTTGTTTTGTTTTTAGCTGCTAATATTACTAGTCACAATCCATGATAACTTATTTCAAGAATGGGAGTTTGCGCAAAACAAATATCATGACAGTCTCAAAATGGGGCAGCAAAATGGCAATCCTTGTTTATGGACATTTGTAAATATTTCCATTTTTACTAACAAGTTTGTGTGTGTGTGTGTGTGTGTGTGTGTGTGTGTGTGTTGTTTTGTTTTGTAACCCCAGGGCTACTTGATAGGTAATTATTGCATGAAGTATTGTTTTTGTTTTTATGTTATTTATAGTCCACCTTTCTCACAGGGACTCAAGACAGATTGCACATAGTGGGTCAGTACAATCAACAGAATTGGATATCCAATAACCAGTGCATTTGGATTTTATAAGTCTGGAAGCACCAGAAAGAACTGAAGCGCAGCATAAGTATTAACATGATACATTAAGCAGTACAAAAATTACATAATAGAAACCTACTTACAGTAAAATATACACAGCACTACAGACCACAGTCACTAATCCAGGGGTCCCCAACATGGTGCCAACTCTGGGCTGGGAAATTCCTGGAGATTTGGGTGGTACAGTCTGGGGAGGGCCATTTTCTCGGAGAGGAGGAACCTCAATAAGGCATAGTGCCATAGAGTCCATCCTCCAAAGTAGCCATTTTCTCCAGGGGAACTGATCTGTGTAGTCTGCAGATCAGTTGTAATATCAGGAAATCTCCAGGCCCTACCTGTAGGTTTTATTTATTTATTTATTTAGTTAGTTAGTTACTTAGTTAATTTGATTTGTACCCCACCCTCCCCGCCAGAGCAGGCTCAGGGTGGCTGACATAAAATTGAACAGTAAATAACAGATAAGAACATAAATCCGTCATTGTGCGCCGTCATTGTGCCACCACCGTGTTGCCATCTATGACGGTGGATTAGATCTATAAGTGAACCGGCCCTGGGAAGACGCCTAGGTGACCAAGAACTCATGTTGTCAGGCTAGGTTGATAAATGGATCCCATCTTGGAGCAATAAGTGAACATGTAGAGCACCGCACTTTTATTGATTGTTTTTATACTGTTTTAATTGTTTGTTATGGCATTTGCCACTGTTGGAAGCCGCCCTGAGCCCATCTGGGGAGGGCGGGATACAAATCTAATAAATAAATAAATATAAATATCCTCATAAAACACAACATAATTACTAAAACCAGTTTATACAATGTTGGCAGTGCACAGTAGCAGTAAACATATAGATTACCTTCAGCAAATGATTATTTTTTTTTGCTACCCTATCCATATGTTTGTGTTTGTACTGTAATTAGGGTTGCCACTTCTGGGTTGGGAAATCCCTAGAGATTTGGGGGGAAGAGCCTGGAGTGGGAGGACGTTAGGAGAGGAATGGGACCTCAGCAGGATATAATGTTATAGAGCCCACCCTCTGAAGCAGCCATTTTCTCCAGGCAGACAAATCCCTGTTGTCTGGAGATAAGATAAAATTCTGGAAGATCTCCAGTCCCTCCCTGAAAGCTGGCAACCCTATCCGTGCCAGCCACATTTTCAACCACCTTGCCCCAGGACCTGTTGCCTACTGCTACCCCTCCTGCAGTGAGACACAGTCCTGCTTGCTCCAGTCAAGAAAGGAGTGGACATTGAGAGTACAGATGGAAATATATGCTGAAACATTCTTATATGGGGCCATAGCATTGGTGGTGGTTCATCCTTCCCACTTCTCCAACTGCCGGCAGCTCTCTAGGGACTAAGGCAGAGCTTTTCCCCTACCTTTTCTGTAGACTGAACCAGGGATCTTCTGCAAGCAGAGCTTGAGTTCCACTGCCGAACAAGAATCACATCTGCATCCTCATTTTACCACAGTTCGTTAAAAAGATGAGAGCACGCGGAATCCTGATCTAGCAACCCTAATACAAACACAGCTTAAGACTAGTGCATAATAATAACTTGTTCTTTGTACTTCTGAAATACAGTGTATTTCAGGAGTTTAAAAGTTATGAAGAATTCTTCTGTGATAAGCAAGTTTTACAAGGCTTCACCACCTGATCACATTTTATTTTATTTTTCTTTCACTTGCTTCACTGTTCCCCCCACACTCATAGACTTCTTTTCCTTCCTTTTCCCTTGATAATTTCTGAGCTCATGAAAAGTCTGAGCTATGGTATAGTACAACAGTGCCACCTACTGCCTACAGAGGCCACAAAGACTATTTTTGAGAACCAAAAACTGAAATGGAGCTAGAAAAACAGACACTGAATGATACATGGGCAGTTCCCATAAAAATTCAGACATGGTCCTCTTTTCATTTCCCAATGCTTTTACTTAGAATATTTACCCTGGCTCTGGACAGCAGATTATAGTTAAGGTGATGCAGCACATTGAGATTAAACAGCCATGATAAAAAAGATTACACTTTCTGTAAATTCTTCTACATATTCATGACCTTTTTCTTATCATTTCTCGTATAGCTCCTGGAGGTTATTATATGTTCCTGCATTCTAATATTCTTTCATTTTTTACTCCTGACAGTTCATATTTTGATCCCAAGGAAGCAACTCAACATATATATATATGTATATACACAGCAAGAATATTTCATAATGACAGCTATAAGATTATTAGAGATTTCACTAGATCCATCCTAGATTGGACTATTTGGATTAAAAAAAAAGAAACTAAGGGTTTTATCTCAATAGATACTGAACTGAGTTCAGCTTGACATTCCTTAGAGATAAACAGAGCCCAGAATGTTTCATCTGAAATATGCATCCATGTATTTTGAATATCTTGTGTTTACCAATTCTTTGGATCTTTTATTACAGGCTGGTATAACAAGGGCATTGTCATGGGTCCCTGTTTCTGTCTAGCTCTGTAGCAATGTCAGCAGAGGAAGCCCCTTAACAACTTTGTAACCAGCTAGACTAGAGGAAGCTAGAGTAGAATATACAGTTTAAAACTGTCTTATCCTCTTGTTGGACCACAAGGCATAGAATTCAACACACACCTACAAATGTTAATGCCCATCCCTAATTGCAGCATTTCATCTAACTCTATATATTTGACCCATCCTTCTGTAAGTTATCCCAGGGTGGCATCCATGACCTTCCCACCCACTATTTTGTCCTTACAACATTCCCTAAAGGGAGAAATTGATCTATGGTCACCCAGTGAACTTCAGGGCTAAGTGAGAATTTGAACTTTGATCTCCCAGGTTTTAGTCTGATATTCTAATCCCTATACTACACTAGTATGCAGCAGAGAAAACTCACTTCAATTGGAAGAATCTCTTTATGGGCAGAGTGCTATGTACAAAACCAGATATAATGACTGGAGAAATAAGCAAGTCACTGCTACACACTCAGCAAAAGGACTTCTATCCTATTAACATAAATTGGCTTTATCTTCCTCCAATAAATCTGGTGCATTGGTAGACTACCTGTTGCCAGGTGAAAGTCAGCCCTGCCAGCCAGTTAGCAGAAACAAAGAGCTCTGCCCCCCATATAGCAGGGAGGGAGAGGTGACGGAATCCCCAGCCTGCCAGCAACCCCCCCCCCAACCAACGGGCCTTGGAGCGCACTGGCATTGGATGCAGAAAAGGAATGGGAAGCGCTGGCTGTGGACCCGTTTGAGCCTGCGAGCAGGCGTGTGGAGCAGGCAGCCGGCCAGGCCACTGCCACGTCCACCCACTCCCCAAGCCAGGAAGCCACCCATGGTCCCCACACACCACCCTGACTTCCCCTCATGCCCAGTCTACCAAATCTTGCCCGCTGGCCCAGTCCTGCAAACACCACCTCTGCCTCCGAGGAAAGCTGGGTTGAGCACAGCCACCAGCCCCAGCACCACTCCCAGCACCCTCAAAACCCCAGGGGAGACTGCCACCCACTGATACAGCCACCTGCATATGTTGTGTGCACCAGAAGTACCACAACTCTATCCACCCGGGAGCATGTGCAGCACTGGAGGGAGAATGCCATCACCAAGCCTGGCCACAATGCCAGCCTTCCCATTGGCCAGCCTTCCCATGTTGAGCCTTAATTGGGGGGCCCCCACCCTCATGGTTCATCTGGAGGAAATGGGGGCAGGCAAACACCGGCACCCACTTCACTCATCAGGCACCGGTCATTTCAGAGTACATAGGATGGGTCTAACCTGTGTCCTCTGAAACAGCTATATATGAGTTGTGGGTTCTCAGTTCCCACATTGGCAAGTGCCTGATTCAGATCATGACTGTGGTGCACATAGAGAAGGGGCTTCATCTTTCTCTCCTGCACCATATTCCTGACCTGAAATGTTGGGTTATGCTATTTGACCCATTGGGCCAAACAGTGCACTTCTCAGGACAACTGGAATTCAGGAAAATGGCATGGGGGGGGGGATGCTAAAATCCATCTCCACACATCTAACAGACATGATCCATTACATGTGGTGAATTGATTCTGGACCTAATCTGTTTATATGTGAACTGGAAAGTCTTGTTTGTGCAGTGAATATGTTGTATATTGCCAGAAAGTCTTTACTTGTTATTGCTCACACAGTACCCTTCTTCTGGGCACTGGAAATAGACAAGCATGACATTCTTTCATGCTATTTGTAACAGGTTGTTTAGGTCTTACAAACTAAGGGCCATGGCTTCCTTTATTGAAGGAGGAGGAGGAGGAGGAGGAGGAGGAGGAGATTGGATTTATACCCCTCCCGGCACTCAGAGTAGCTTACAAACTCCTTTCCCTTCCCATCCCCACAACAGATACCCTGTGTGGAAGGTGGGGCTGAGAGAGCTCTGACAGAAACTGCTCTTTCAAGAACAACTCTGACATAACTATGGCTTGCCCAAGGTCATCCAGCAGCTGCAAGTGGAGGAGTGGGGAAATCAAACCCGGTTCTCCCAGATTAGAGTCCACACACTTAACCACTACACCAAACTGGCTCTGAATCAATCCATCTCATGTTGGGTCTCCTTCTTTTCCAGCTGCTTTCAACTTTTTCTAGCATTATTATCTTTTCCAGTGTCTCTTGTCTTCTCATACTGTGACCAAAATATAAACTCAGTTTAGTCATTTGTGCATGCTGTCTATAAAATAATCAATTGCATTTGGCAGGGATCATTCTGCAGTCCTCCAAGTATGTTTCTGCTTTGGTTACTGATTAGATACCTTTAGACTACAGCTGATGTATACTTTTATGACAATTGCATTGTTGCAAGTCAAGTTAGCACAAGAAGCTATAGAAGGGGACCTGTGTGAGGGCTGAATAAGTGGAACTTTGAGCATCGTCAACGTACAGTTTTGAAAGCAGGGTTATAACATTGTCATATACAACATGCAACTATCATTTGAAAACGGATGTGCATATTGAAATTAGGTTGGTTGGTTTGTTTGCAAAATAATGTGCTCAGGATGGTTGAAAGACTTTCTATCCCACCTGTTACCTGTCCCAACACAATTGCTCCATAGTTTATTCAGATTCAAATAATAAGATAATGATAAACAACTGATAACAAACAAATAGAAATGGACTATTCTGATAGGAAATGAGGAATGTAGTTTCACAAAGAGGAAGGTTGACTACATATAACCCAATCTAGACAGTATGCATTAATTGATTAATGGCATTTTAAAGAGTAGTTAGTGGTGTTCTCAAATCCCTAGATGTGTTCAGAATTATAAATAATTGGGCTCTATTTTTGCTTTCATGCCATTGAAGGATTATGAATTTTATATATGGTTGATCAGGGAAGTCTTTCACCACGAGGTAATTTCACATGACTATCCTCCTTATGACGATCACTTTCATTTCCTCATCATGGTGGTTCCTTGCTTACAATGACGGGATCATTGGCCTTGTTTATCCAGAACATTTGATCACATTCATCCCTCATTACTTGTGCCTTTCTAACTCATCTTTCCCTTTTGTTCTGTCTATGCTGTCATATTTTAGAATGGAATTTATTTGAGACAGGACCTTTTCTTTTTCTTTCTCTATGTTGGAACACGCAATGTACATTCATATGGCACTATACAAAGTAACAACAATAAACATGTAGCTCCAGGGAACCATCATAGGTAGAAATGCAAAAAAAAAAAAAAAAGCCATTAGAGCACACCAGCCCTGTGCTAGTGATGCAACCAGATCACCTGAGCTCAAAAGAACATTTTTCTTCACATTAGCAAACAGCCAAGCTCTTATGTGGCAGCTAGTTTGAAACAAATTTCTTTTGAGGTTGAGAAAAAATGAATCACTAGTACCTCTGTGAGAGGAAGATAAACTAATCAACAACCATAGTCAGAAATTCATTTTACTGGAAGGAAATTCTTACAAGAAAATCAAGCACAAGGGTGGAGTTTGCAGCTGCATTCCCCAATGGTCTCCTGAAAACAGCCACAATCTCTTTTACATCTACACTTTCTGCCTCTAGGTTAGTCACTAAGGGGCAAAACTAGTACAACTCTGAACAAGAACACTGGCCATTATAAAATCTTGAATTATTTAACATCTGAAAAAGCAAAGAGAATTTCATTGGCTGCAGATGAATTTATCACAGTCACTGTCAGTAGTCTAGTCCCAACAACAGTATCACCTGGAATTTATAATTCATTGCACATTTCAGAGCATTTTTGTTATTGCAAATTAGTTTTTAAAGAATGTTAGTATTTTAAGTAACTTAGCTCTACTATTTTAAGAGAACAGATGTATTGCTACCCTGCCAGCAAACCATAGCGCCTACTTGAAAATAGCGATATTAGTTATTTAAGACTCAGTCTGCTTCCACATAAATCTCAATATAAAGGACTTGATAGCATCAGATTACTACAATCATTAATCAATAACAAGTGGCATATTATGTTGCTTTAATTTAGATTATTATTTGATAACCAGTATCAGAACTGAACTGACACCAAGAAACACGCCAACAAGAAATTTATCTTCAGGAATATACTTGTATCATTTCCAGAATTGCCCTTAATGACACCCAACATCCTCTAAAACACAGTGCTCATTAGAGTCAAGGACTTAGCATGGTATTTGTTTATAAGATCATTATCTGTAGACAGAAACAAAGATTGTTCTAAAGAAAATGGCATACATAACATCAATGTGAAGAGACTGGATCAATAGAAAGATGTAGGTCTCTGTTGTCAGGCTCTTTTACAATATAGGTACTAAGTAATCAATCACATTAGCACTGTAATCCTGAACACATCAACTAGGAAGTAAGTCCATTGATGCCAGCAGGACTTAACTCCAAGTAAGTGGTCTCAGGATCTGCCTACAAGGAATTTATCTCAAGGCCCTCCAAGACAACCAAGGAGTAGTATTTTTTACCTTGCCCTCATATTTTTTAATTAATATTTTATTGAATTTTTCACAAAGTATAATCAAGTAACCTTATAATTTGACATTAAATACAGAAAATCGAACATAAACAGTATGCTAACTTATCATGTAAAGGTGTAAAACATGTACAAAGATTCAACATCTGCGAACTATGTGCAACAGAAATCAGAGTAAGCAAACATCAATCTTGTGAATATGTAATAACTTGGTGTTTCAGAGTTCCGTGTATCTTAGAGAGACATCCTAGCCAAAACTTGTGGATGGCCAGGCTAATCTTTGTTATACTCCTAATGTGTAGATGAAACCTATAGAGAAGCTCAGTATTACAACCATTCATGATACTGAGACCAAAATGTGGGAACAAATTCTTCTTTAGTGAGAAAGTCCAGAGTGGGATTCTACTTTTCCATGAATTTAGTGGAGATCGGTCGAAGAGTGGCGTTGTTCAGTTTACAGGTGACACACTCCATCAAGAATTGATCCCATAACTTCTTGTACCAAATCAGTGTTCCAGGTGGCTTTGTGTCCTTCCAACATGTAGTGATGGAGGTCCTGGCAGTGTAGACCATCACATCCAAGGTATTTTTGTGTACATGATTTTCTATATTTGGTGGCCAGTAGTCTAAAAAAAGCCCTTCTGAGCATAGTGGCATGTCTATGTTGATAATGTGTTTAACTAACCTCTGTACCTCCTTCCAAAAGCCCTGGATCTTCTCACACTGCCACCAGCAGTGTGCGAAGGTGCCAATCTGCTGACATTCCTTCTAACATAATGGTGAGTGCCTCGAGCTCATGTGAGAGATTCTTTGAGGGGAGAGATACCACCTCATTAATATTTTGAACTGCTGCAGCTCCAATGGTATTGAGCGGGGGAATCTCCTATGTGGGTTCCAAATCATGGACCAAACATCATCATCCAGGCTGGCTGTGCATTCTTTTTGCCATGATAATTGATACGACAATTGGTTTTGGGTTTCTATCTTTTAGTAAGAGCTGGTACGTGGCCGAGATTAAGCCTGTATTATGTGAGTCGTATAATTTCAATATCATTTCTAATTCTGTGTGTGGTTGAGACAGTATGGATGTAAATTTGATTTGACTTGTAGCATGTTGCAATTTCAGATATAGAAATCATATTATTGTTTTCCCTAAAGCTTTCTCATAAGAACATAAGAACATAAGAGATGCCAATGTTGGATCAGGCCAAAGGCCCATCCAGTCCAACACGGTATCACACAGTGGCCAGAAATACCAGTGCCATCAGGTGGTCCACCAGTGGGGCCAGGACATTAGAAGCCCTCCCACTGTTGACCCCCCCCCAAGCACCAAGATGACAGAGCATCACTTGCCCCAGAGTCCCTATCTATACCTTGTGGCTAATAGCCACTGATGGACCTCTGCTCCATATGCTTATCTAATTCCCTTTTGAAGCCGTCCATGCTTGTAGCCGCCACCACTTCCTGTGGCAGTGAATTCCAAGTGTTAATCACTCTTTGGGTGAAGAAGTACTTCCTTTTATCCGTTCTAACCCGACCACTCAGCAATTTCATGGAGTGCCCACGAGTTCTTGTATTGTGAGAAAGGGAGAAAAGTATCTCTTTCTCTACCTGCTCTTTCTCAATTTCTACTTGCTCTTTCTCAATTTCATTTTTTTGAAACAGACCCTTTTTAGATGCAATGTCACAAATGCGTGAAAGCCCTGCTGCTTTCCACGTTTTGAGAAGGGTAGGATCGCACGTCTCTGCAAACCATGTTTGATGTGTAAAAGTGGAGTACCTTGACACCTCAGGTAAGTAAAATTTTCTACTTGTTTTCCTTAAGTTGAACATAGGCAACAGGAACTCATAAAGTGATTTAGTAGCTGCAGGATTAATTTTCTTATCCCAAAGCATGTAGCCTATCGAGTGTGGATGGATAAGATCAGAGCATAATTTGACCCAGTCAGGCTGAGTTGAGCATTGTGTTTCCCTCATCTTTAATAAGTCATACTGATGCCAGCAGAGCTTAATTTTAAAATTTTGAGTTCATTCAATTCCAGTGAAGCAAATATTTTTTAATAAAAAATCTCTACATTTTAGAGGATTCAAGGGACATCAGAACACAAGTGGAGGGTCATGCTAGATCCCCCATCACATATGCAAGGCCTTCTGAGGCAGTGAATGAGCAGTGCTGTACCTATGACTGCTGGATCAAAGATATACACTTTTCTCACACTGATTCAGTGAGAGAAAGGTTAAAAAACTCTTTTGCTGAACTTCATGGTGCAAGGTGAGATCTAGTGCATTTCATAGGATTAACAGGCATGTTGCAAAGCCATGGATCATAAGCCTAGGTGAAAACTGTAGTCCCATCCCAGATTCTGATGAGGACAGGTCCCCCCCCCAATTCTGTTTCTAGTCAATGTATTGCCACCAGCCCTACTTCTGGAATGACTTTGAACACATAATACAAGCCTTCACACAACCAACTTTATTGAAGGTAGTTAAAGTGTTGCCAACCCCCAGGTGGCACCTGGAATTCTCCTGCTATTATAATTGATCTCCAGATGACCACAGTCAGTTACGTTGGAGAAAAGGGCTGCTCTGGAGGGTGTCCTCTATGGCATTATACTCTGCAGAGGTCCCTCCCCTTCCCAAATCCTGGCCACCCCAGGCTCCACCCCCAGTATCTCCAAGTATTTCCCAACCCAGAGCTGGCAACCCTGGGTACTTACCAGTATTGTACTACACATTTATATTCAAGTAGAAAGATATATTTGTGAGGTCTATACCTTCCTGCATACAGGTCCCCCCCCCCATTCCTAGCACTCACACTCTAATACATGGCATTTAAATAGTATAAATACAGCATTAAATGGCAAGAGTTTATGAATAACAAGAGGAAGAAGGTAAAAAGGTTTTTCAAGGAAAGCAGTATAAGAAAATAGAGACTAAAATAATGCTTCTACATGGAAATCCTAAGAACACTTTACTGGACCATGCCCCACTGAATTGACTTGAGTAGGATTCTGACTAGACCAGCTTAGGTCTTGATCTCCTAAGATATTTTATTGATTCCATTGTGACACCATTTCTCCTAGAAGTTCAGGGAGTTTGTGTGGTATAATTCCATTTTATCTGCACAATACTCCTGTGAGATGGGTAAGGCTGATATGACCACCAAACCAGACTCATAGTCCCTTTTCCAGTGTTCTAACCATTACATCACATTCGCTTCTGAAATTAGACATAGTTGACTATGTATTTAGGTTGTCATTCATCTTCCTTTCAAAGTAGGTGCAAACTATGATTTATTTTATTTTTTAACAAGTGCTCACTGTCATCCCAATGTGTCAGAAAACTGGTGTCAAACAGGCAAAAGATAGCAGGTTAGATATACAATTACTCCTCTTCTTCAAAAGAGCCAAACCATGATGCTTATAGCTGATATTATAGTTGAAACACTGGGAAAACTGGTATTTCTAGAATAATGGGGGGGGAATGAATAGCAACAGACTGAGATGATGAACAAATGTACAATTGTTAACTGAAATAGAAAATGGCTGCATATATACACTTTCTCACTGATTCACAGGGCTTTTTAAATATAATTATTTTAAACTACTCCATATATATACTCCATACACACATACTGTCACATTTCTTCTCTGGAATGATAATAAAGAAAAATCTAAAATAGGTATGCCATATTTAATCAACATAGTGACTCAGTGAATATCACATGACTGTAAGGTTGTACTGGAGGCTGTTGTAGGACTGATTCACATGGTCCAACATGTATTACAGTGGACCACGTGGACCAGGTGTCATCCAATCACTCCATCACATAGTTATATTAGTTTTAAGCAGATGAGTAATTCAGTGGGAACAAAATATATGCTGAAAAGGAGCAATCAGAAAAATGCCTCAGCACATGATTCACTGTGTACTTCCAATTTACAGTAGAATCACGATGAATATTGGTGTGGCTCAGCAATGACACAGCCTTCCCTTAAACTGTGCTTCACTGAGTCACATTATTACCTTAATATCACATGTTTCATATTATTCCACAAAGAATTATGGAAAATGTTAAAAGAACAAAGTAAGAGGGTTAAAATTTTTAACTACTTATGATTTAAAGGCTCATATAAACTGGCCTTTAGCTTTAGTGCATGAATAATTCAGCATAAATTATGCCCTAGCTCAAACTCTTCTACACCACATTATGTGCATAAATTAAAGCTTTTACTTCTATACTAATCGTTCATTAATGAGTCCAAAATCACTACTGGATGCTGATTCCTTCTTTATTTAATAATCCACTGACCCAGAGGTCTTGGCCAGAACCAATCCTATATTCTTTCTTCATCCCCGCACAGAGGTCACTGCTGTCAAAAATTTATCCACCACCAAAATAATACCAAGATTGGTATCAGCAAGAACATAAGAAAATAAGAGAAACCAATGTTGGATCAGGCCAATGGCCCATCTAGTCCAACACTCTGTCACACAGTGGCCAAAAATACCAGGTGCCATCAGGAGGTCCAGAAGTGGGGCCAGGACAATAGAAGCCCTCCCACTGTTGCCCCCCCACCAAGCATCACTTGCCCCAGACTGAGAGTTCCTATCTATACCTTGAGGCTAATAGCCACTGATGGATCTGTGCTCCATATGCTTATCTAATTCCCTCTTGAAGCTGTCCATGCTTGTAGCCGCCGCCACCTCCTGTGGCAGTGAATTCCATGTGTCAATCACTCTTTGGTGAAGAAGTACTTCCTTTTATCTGTTCTAAACCAACTGCTCAGCAATTTCATTGAGTGCCCACAAGTTCTTGTATTGTGAGAAAGGGAGAAAAGTACTTCTTTCTCAACCTGCTCTATCCCATGCATAATCTTATAGACCACGATCATGTCACCCCCCAGCCGTCGTTTCTCCAAGCTAAAGAGCCCCAAGCATTCTAACCTTTCTTCATAGGGAAAGTGTTCCAACCCTTTTATCATTCTAGTTGCCCTTTTCTGCACTTTTTCCAATGCTATAATATCCTTTTTGAGGTGTGGTGACCAGAACTGTACACAGTACGCCAAATGAGATCGCACCATTGATTTATACAGGGGCATTGTGATAC
>NW_015175373.1:81017-82941 GCF_001447785.1 Gekko japonicus
TTTCCACTGCTTAAAGGGATCCTTCTTACCTTTTACAGCTTCCATTATTTTGTTTGTTAACCATGCTGGCTTTTTTCTATACCTATTTGTGCCTTTCTATTTTTCCTGAGCTTCTAGGATCATAGTTTTAAATAGACTCCATGCTTCCCCAATGGTTTTGACCCTTTCTACTTTTCCTTTCAGTTTCCTCCTCACATGTCCCCTCATATCAGAGAAGTTAAAAGTGGTTGTGTCGGTCTTTTTGGGCAACTCCCTATTTATACAAATGTTGAACTCAATAACATTATGGTCATTGTTCCCAAGCAGTGCAATCACTTTTACATCTCTCACCAGGTCTTGGGCGTTACTGTCAGAACCCACAGCCAGCAACATAGTACACGCTTCTCGGGAAAGGTAATACTTTATTGAAGAGCTATAGATGCATTAACATAGGCACTGTTAAGAATGGCGGCTGCCCATGGGCATAATAGGAGCAAGGGAGCAAACTCATTCCCTGAGAACTAGGAAGTCCTTGCACTGGGCACACACCCAAGACTTCTGTCCAGTGGGCATGTGACACTCTGTGCAAAACACTGGATAGCCCCCAACCCCCTGCTGGCCTTCTGGCTTCATAATTGCTTTTAAAATAAAAAATTATGTATAAGGAAAGGCATGGAAACAAGGAAGCATTGGAGGCTATCACTCGCTGTATTCACAGATCTCTTAGGGGGAGGGGGCTGATTCTATAACCTGAAGCAAATTCACATATTAGATCCCCATTTTTTAACGTGAGCATGGATAAAAAGGAGTATTCAACCTTTCACCACTTGTTGGTCACTGTGCACTGTGATTGTGAACAGAACATAGCAGGTTAAAGGAGTAGCTATGCCCCATAATTAAACTAAGATACCTACCTCATAGAGATACAGAGATACAGATTACTGGAAACAATATTGGGAGGAGAAATTATTAGGAGGTTTGCTCATATTTGTTGATCTGATGGGGAAATTAAACCATAATGTTTTTTTTACTTAAAATATTCCCATTGCTTTCAAAAGAATTGCATAAGAGACAGATGAATTAGCGTTGCCAATGAGATCCATATTAAAGGGCCTGTTTATGTCAACATAATTAATGCAATTCTACATACTACAATGTAAATACTTCAGATGTTGACATATTTGGAGATAACAGGCCTTATCTTCCTTCAGTCTTGAAACAGTTTACACTATCTAGGAGATCGAAGCAAATTCAAAATCAGAATTGTTCCTGGTTAATTTGAAAGTGTTGCCTCTTATCTTGAAATGAGTGCCAGTTTTAACTCAGTCATGGACATGCCTGGCTGACAACTATGCAAGCCTTGGATCAGTAGGTTGTGTCTCAGCTTCAGAAATATTTGGATGAAGCTGATATTTTGATCTTTTTAAATCTAGTTTTCCACCTGGCTTTGGTATTGAAAACTGCTTCATTGTCCTGTTAGATGACCTAAACTGGCAACCTTAAAAGGATAGTGATTACCTGTTAGTTTACAAGTCAGTCCTGCTGCACTTTTCAGTGGCTTACAGTACCATCCATTTTGGTATCCTTCTGCAGCATTTGGTATGGATAGGTCAAAGGGACATGGAGTTATGATGGTTCAGGTCCTTCCAAGAGTACAGATTCCAGAAGGTGATGCCGGGAGACTGCTACTCAACCTTAGGGTTTGTAACTTATGAACACCCACATGCTATTTTTGGCTGCATCCAAACATCACTTGTTATTGTGCTATTGTTGTGCTATGGGCTCTTCTGCATTTTCATTTCCATCACTTGTGTGTCCCCATTGCTTCATGTTTTTTTTCTTTTCAGAATATGTTTTGCTTCCTCTAGTGGGTGATTTGAGTTTCTTTTTCCTCCCCCCCCCCCTATCTTTATAATTTTAGGATAAAAAATCTGGTCTTTATATA
>NW_015175373.1:83284-86773 GCF_001447785.1 Gekko japonicus
TGTGCTAAAACTCTGTCTATCTGGAAGTTTTCTGTGCCTTGGGGAAAAAACGCCTATTCAATAGGAGAAATGCAGCAGGTAAGTTATGTAAATCTTAAATTAGGTAAAGCTGGTAAATCTTTCTCCAGACTTTTTTCCTCTAGACTGGAGGGGGGGGGGGAAATTCCAGAGACATAGGAGGTTATATCTGAAAAAGTGGGGTCTTCAAGCCTACGGAAGTTGAAGCTGGAATAAAATCCTGTTGGTCCCACAACTTTATTTCTACTGGGAAAAGAGATAACACAGGATTTTCCTAGCATTCCTAGAATTTTGTATTTCCTTGGTAGGGTTTGTCTCAAACAGCTGCCTGTGACAGAGACAGAAATTAATTAGGGAAGTCCTTATGATCACTTCACCTCTGTGGCAGGAAAAGCTTTCATTCTTGTAGTACATCTCAATGCAAGGGAATTTCCATTGTAGGATTTTCAATGCCCCCCCCATGCTTTTTAACGGCATCATGTCAGAGGGAGAAATTAATCAGCATATGCTTTCTTTATGACTTAATCTCTGTGTTGGGGAAAGCATTTTTCATTCTTCCTAAAATGCATTTATGTTTGAAAATTGGTGGGCACATGGGGGGGGGGCGCCAAAAGGTAGCCTCGCCTAGTGCGCAAAAAAACCTGGAGCCGGCCCTGGCCCTGAGAGTAGCAGAACTGCTTTGGGATAGGAATGAAAGGTTCCACAGTGGAATACCAGCCCCTAGGAATGGCAGAAGTGTTCTAGGACAGAAATGACAGGTTGAAGAGTAGAATGACAGCCCCTGGAAGTAGCAGAACTGTTCTGGCACTGGAATGACATCCCAGAGTGGAATAACTGCACCTAGGAGTAGTAGAAGTGCTATGGGACTCCCACCCATGGGAGCCATTACTTTAAAAAGGCACATGGAAACCAAAAGTCTTTGACTGTTTCAAAGCTATGCATTAACCACTAAAACATGAATCTGTGTGAAGAATGATCAGTTTCTTCAACTATTGTTCTGTTCAGGTACCAGTTTTCTGACTGAAATCAAAATGTTATTTATTCCAGATCTTGTTGAAAACTTTGATCACTCAATGTTGTCTTTTAAGTACTTTATTTATAATTACTGTAGTTACTCTTGAAGAGATTTAATAAGACAGAATCACAATTATACAGAAAACACTAGCATATGTAACTGAGAGTGAAAATAAAAAGCAAACATGTCTTCCTTTCTCCTACCTAACCTGCATTTAAAAATGAAATGCAATTTCTAAAATTCTTACCAAGCTTTTTCAAAAAAGATGTCTCACTGCAACCCAGTTTCAAGAGATTCGGGGGGGTTAGCACTATCTTATACTATGCTAAAGCCTTTGATTGTGTGGATCACAACAAATTATGACATGTCACTAAAGGGATGGGAGTAGCAGACCACCTCGCAGGTCTCTTGAGAAACCTGTATAAGGGTCAAGAAGTGACAGTTAGAACCGGATATGGAACGACTGATGGGTTTAGCATAGGAATAGGAGTACAACAAGGATGTATATTGTTGCCTTGCTTATTTAATTTATATGCAGAGTACATCATGCAAAATGCTGGCCTGGACGAATCACAAGCCAGAATTAAGATTGCTGGGAAAAACATCAACAACCTCAGATATGCAGACAATACCACTCTAATGGCAGAAAGTGAAGAGGATCTCAACAGCCTCTTGCTGAGGGTGAAAGAGGAGAGCACAAAAGTTGGCTTGAAACTCAACATCAAAAAACCTAAGATCATGGCATCTGGCCCCATCACGTCTTGGCAAATAGAAGGGGAAGTCATGGAACCAGTGACAGACTTCATGTTCCTGTGATCCAAGATCACTGCAGACGATGACTGCAGCCATGATATTAAAAGATACCTGCTCCTTGGGAGGAAAGCTATGGCAAACCTAGACAGCATAATAAAAAGTAGAGACATCACCCTGCCAACAAAAGTCCGTATAGTCAAAGCAATGGTATTCCCAGTAGTAATGTATGGCTGCGAGAGTTGGACTATAAGGAAGGTCGAGCGTCGAAGAATAGATTCTTTTGAATTATGGTGCTGGAGAAGACTTTTGAGAGTCCCTTGGACTGCAAGGAGATCAAATCAGTCAATCCTAAAAGAAATCAACCCTCACTGTTCACTGGAAGGCCAGATACTGAAGCTGAAGCTCAAATACTTTTCTCCAGTGAGTCCTCCCTTCTCATTTGGTGGCCAACCCTGATGCTGGGGAAGATTGAAGGAAAAAGAAGGGAACGGCAAAGGATGAGATGGTTAGATAGTGTTATCGATGCAACGAACATGAAATTAAGCAAACTTCAGAATACAATGGAAGGCAGGAGGGCCAGGCGTGATGTGGTCCATGTCAGACTCCACTGTGCAACTGAACAACAACAATATACAGACATAATGCCATTGAGCCTCACATGACACTATTAAACCATCTAAATTATTTTCTCCAAACATGTGATGTTAGCACCTCTGAGCATGCCAAAGAATAACTCTTGCAAACTCTGTTCCATTTGTTTGAGGATTTTTAACTGGGCATAAAGCCTATGTTATTCTTCTAACGGTTGAAAACTGTAGGGCAGCTTGAACACTGCAAAAATGCATGTTTGCAGATTACATTCTATCTGTTTTGATGAATGGGGTTGCACTCCCACTTGAGACTCAAGTTCATAGCCTGGAAGTGTTCTTGAACTTGGCATTGTCCAGGTTGTGGCTATGGCTTTATCTATTAAAAGCAGTTCACCAACTGCACCCATTACTAGGAGGTAAGAAACTATGTTCCAGTGATTTATAGATAAGACCACTGTAGTGTGTTCTACATGAGATTGCCTTTTAAGAATGCAAATAAACTGAAGATGTCTCAATATGCTGCTTCAAGATTTGTCACTTGAGTGGGCTGCATAGACCATATTATAATGCTATTGCATCTTCACTGGCTTCCAATTGATTTCTGTGCCCAGTTCTAGTTTCATTCTTAAAGCCCTAAATGCTCTGGGACCAATGTACACACAACCCCCACCACACACCTTTTCCCCATATGAACCTACCTGAATTTTAAGATCTTCCTCAGAAGTATGTTACACAAGCACAGACGTTTGAGGGTATGTTCACTGGCTATGCATGAAAGCCCTTCAGAGCAGTGGTTCTACTGGAAGATTAACTTAGCTTTTTACTATGGACATTCAGATGGCAAGTGAATCCTCTTTTAGTGAGCTTTTGGGGCCCAATTGCTTTTGTCTTGATTGTATTCCAGTTTACTCTTTGATCAAGATTTTCTTATTCATTTGATTTTATTATTTTGATTGTGTAATTTTGTAATTATATTTAAACAAGTGGAGACCTGCAAAAACCTGCAAGATGGTTATCTTATTCCTCACACCTTTGCTTCCTCCTGTCTCCCCCTACCTCTCTCACCCTCTTTCTCCCTTCTGCCCCCCCTTCTTTCTCTCTCTCCTCCATGTA
>NW_015175373.1:87202-88951 GCF_001447785.1 Gekko japonicus
GACTGGTCCAAAATTACCCAGTCAGCTTCCATCACAAGATGGGGATCTGAACCAGGTCTTACAGACCATACTTTGAAGCTCTAACTGTTGCATCATGCTGGCTTTCATAGGGTGGTTGCTGTTTAACAGTAGCAAGAAGCTGGGCCTAGTTGAGTCATGCAAATTGGGGGGACCTAGTAACCCTAGACTACTGCCAGGCCTAGGGTTGCCAACTCGCCAGAATCACGACCGAACTCTGGACAGCACAGATCTGTCTCCCCGGAGAAAATGGCTGCTTTGGAGGGTGGACTCTGTGGCATTATACCCAGCTGAGGCCTCTCCCTTTCCCAAACCCAGCCCTCCTTACAGTCCACCTGAAAACCTCTAGGGATCCCCAAGGCTGGTACTGGCAACCCTTGTCAGACCTGGCCCCAAGGCTCCCTCCAAGGCCAAAAGAGTCCAGGAAAGAACCCCTCCCCCACTCTTTTACTGACAGAGGCAGTTAGCAACCCCCCACCCCCCAAAAAACATTCTAATCTCTCACCATTGATGTCTGGAGTTAGATCCATGCAGAGGCTATTTCAAAAGGTATTGGGGGGGATTCCACCCTCCCTGAAGGGATTTTTTTTACTTTTTGGATTTCTCTGCAGACACAGGAAGTCTACTGACTATGGGGGAGAGTGAGCCCTCTGTTGGCAGAAATAAACATCCACACAAACCCCCTCCTGTGGGAATTAGATATATTGATGTTCTAAACTGCCTTGGGCATTGGCTAATGTGGGCTAAGCCCTTTTTAAAAAACAATCTCAGGCATGCAGAGATGACTGAATAGCATAGAAATGAATGCAAATATATGAAATCTTAAAATAGTGAAGTGGCACTATTATTTGTTCTCCCTGGATAGCATACACAGGAATTCCAGCAGGAAAGAATTCTTTATCCAACAACCTCTGACATAACCTGGGGTATTCAAGATGATGCAACAAAGCCTTCAGTGAAGACATATTTCATCCTTTAGGGAACAAGGCAAAATCTATATACTAATAGCGAAGGTGCCCCCTGTGTGGGATATCTAAATCGGCACATCGGGGGTACCTGGGGGGCAGGGAGATTTTCCTGCACACTTGCACACTTGGGACAGTCCCCAGGTGTGCACAAGCTGCTCAAAAGTTGGGGGGGAAATCCCCCCAAAAGTACGCTCTGGGAACTGCGGCGGGCTGGCAGAAGCTGCTCAGGCCTCACCGCAGGAGCAGGGGGAGGGAGGAGGAGATCAGCAGCAGTGGCGGAGGAGGAGACCACCAGAGCTGGGGGGAAGGGGAAGAAGATTGGCGAGGCCCGAGCGGGTGGCTCACCGCCGGGGGTGGGGGAGGAGACAGGGAGAGATCGGAGTGCAAGCCGCTCGGGCCTTGCTGCCGGAGCGGGGTGTGTGGGAGGAAACCGAGGGTGGGGGGAAACAGGTGAGGCTCAGCGGCTGCAAGCCGCTTAGTGGGGAGACCGGCGAGTTCCAGTGGCTGCAAGCCATTCAGGCCTCGCTCTCAGAGTCAGGGGTGGAGGAGGAGACCGGGGGGAGACCAGCGAGGTCCTGGCAGCTGCAAGCCACTTGGGCCTCACCGCTGGAGACAGGGGGAGGAGGAGACGGGGGTAGACCAGCGAGGCCCAGCGGCTGCAATCCACTTGGACCTCGCTCTCAGAGCCGGGGGTGGAGGAGGAGACCGGGGGGAGAGACCAGCGAGGTCCGGCGGCTGCAAGCCGCTCGGGCCTCACCGCTGG
>NW_015175373.1:89036-92270 GCF_001447785.1 Gekko japonicus
GGGGGAGGAGATGGGGGGGAACTGGCGAGGCCCGGCGGCTGGCAGCCACTCGATCCTTGCCCCTTGAGCCAGGGGTGGTGGTGGAGGGGTGGTGGAGGAGACCGGGGGTGGTGGAGGAGTGTGGTGGTGGTGGAGACCGGGGACGGGGGGGAATCGGCAGGGATGAGGGGGAGCTTACCTACTGCTGCTGCTTCCTCCTCCTCCTGCTCTGCCTGGAGCTCTTATCCCCCCCCCGTGAGTATCGCGGGTCCCCTTTCTTGTACATTCTAAATCTGTAGGTGTGATTAACCTTGATTCACTACCTCTGGGTAGTAAGAACTATCTGTACCATATCTCTGTGTATTTTACTGCAGAAATCTCGACCCCTGTTAGGCATCTTGTTGAAAGTGAAGGGATGTACAATGTTTCTTTGCACCAAGCACATCAGCACTTCAGAGGGATCAGTAAAGCTAGTAAGATGGATAGGTCAGTTTCCTCTTGTCTATTCTACTCCTGTATCTTTGTTTACCCATATTGCTACTCTTAAGGACTTCCTTTTTTGTCAACTCCAATATGGCAACTGCAAAATGGGCTCTCAGCATTTCTCTCCATCTGAGCCTAGATAGATAGCTAGAACATTATCCTGCCTTTCCTATCGTAGTATGGCATTCCTTAACAACAAGGGACATCAATTCCTTTTTTAAAGCAACAAGTCCTGTGTGGAGTTTATTCCTAAAAGCAGCATCCCCTTTCTGCTATACAAATCAGTTCTAAAACTATCACATCTAGAAAAGAAAAGCATCTTCTTGTGCAAAGATCATCTATGCTTTCTCCGTGAGAAAAGTTGACTATAAATGAAGTAATTAAATGAATAAAATACTGAAATATCAGCAAGTTTATAAGGAAATATATCAGAAGTTCATTAAAATATTAAGCTGAAGTCATGACTCATGAGTTGATGCCAAAGAATTCTTCCTCTAGTTGTTTATCTGTTTTCTTGGAAGCCCCTGTATTGTCTAGTTATTTGTAACTGCAGAGGTCATGGTTTGTAAATACATATTCCACCAACGTGTTATTGTAAGCCCTACATCATACATTTTTAAATAAGACTCAGAAAAGGTTCTTGGCTAAAAGGCTATAGCTGTGTATGTTGTTATATATTATTTAAGTGACTGCACATGTTATTTGCACCTTTGACATGTTATTTTTGGTTCTATTTTAAGTGCAACTGGTGACCTAAGAATGCATGAATTCACACCACTCTTAAATCCCATAGTTCTGCCTGAGTTATTTATTAGCTTTAAAAGGACATGGAATTAGAGTAGGACTTTCCCCCACAAAGCTTTGCAGTTTAACCCAAGAATCTAACAATCCTATATAGTGATGAGTAGAATGGAAAAGTATTAAGGTTTTTCACAGTTACAAGGCAACCTTTCAAAAGCAGGTTGAGTGATGTGAAAATTCAGTAATGTCCATATTTCAAATAAAAGCCATTTTAAATTTGTTCAAACTAAAAGCCATCATTTTTTCCACATTTGTAGGATACGTGCATATAATGGAGGAGTGTAACGTCTAGCCATATTCATTCAGAATGTTTCCTTGAAGCAATTCAAGATACGTCTACTCAGAATCCTACTCAAGTCCAACATGGCTTACTCCCTGGAAAATGGGTTCCCTCAGCCGGCCCCAGCCGCGCTCGGGGAAGTGGGTGCGCCACACTTCCCTTGCCCAGTGTGGGGAAAGACCTCCAAGGTGGCTGAGCGGGAGCAGCTGCCCAGAGACCCCCGCCCCCTCCTTGCCCGCACGCAGAGGCGAGCCAAGAAGGGGTCGGGCAGCCCTTTGTGGCCCTCCCCGTTAGTTCTCATGCCCTCTCGCTGAGGTGACCGGGCAGGAGAGGCCAGCCAGAGCCCCCCACCCCATCCTGGCCCAGCTGCCAAGGCCATCGAGCCAGCAGGGGCCCGGGGAGCCCTTTCAGGCTCTCCCCCTGGGCTCTCCTGCCCTTCTGCCCAGGCGGCCACCCAGAAAAAGCCGCTCAGAGGCCCCCCCGCCTGTGCCAACAGAAGAGGGATGAGGTGGCTGGCTTGCCCCGCCGCTCCAGCGCATGGCGGGAGGAGGGGAGCCGCCACACTCTCCTTTGCCAGTGCATGGGGGGGGCCCTCCGGCGGCCTCTCTCTAGGGTCCGTTTCATCTCTTCCCACAACAGGCCTTGCATCTAGTAGATAATAAGGGAGGTGAGATGTAAGAACTGAGGCTCCTAGCTCTGTGAATAGATCTAAGCACGTGAAAGCAAAGTGAATATCCAGCTTTTCAGAATGATTCATTATTGCCACTGCTAATTGTTCATAGTTGCTCACAAGATTCCACAGCTTAGAGGGGGCATTGACACTGACTAGTTCTTCACTAAAAATAAAAGAGTACATTTCATGGAAGAAAGAAATTTCTGAACTCCCCCACATTACAGCCCAGCACTTTATAGAATGGACAGCAGCACAACTCCATGGCATCCCTTGATTTTTACATCATTAAGAGTGCAATCCTAAGGGGGGGGGGTGCTCAGGGAGCTACCTGACCTTTGCATCAGTGTATGTCTGAGATATGCCAACGTAAAAGCTGGTTACGATGGTGCAGGCCCCCAGTGCCACTCTGCTGCTCTCAGGCATGGCAGAGAGCCACAGCAGCCACCTATCGGTGCAACTGAGGCATAGGCCCTGCGTTGGCATGGTTGTGGGTGGTTTGGGCTGTATGGCCAGAGGTGGTTGGCTCCCTGAGCCATTTCAGCTTGGGAATGCCTCCTGCCAGAGGCAGAAAGTTATGCTAACAATTTGAGGTGTAAGGAGAGCAATAAGACTGTTAGCAGGGGGGCTAAAATGAAGATGAAGCCAAAATTTAATAACAATAGACCACACCCTTGATTCAATAAGGTATAAACCCAACTCAGCGCAGAGAGTAAAATACGCAACAGAATTAGGGAGCCCAAGTATCCTGTGCAGAAATAAGGTATTAGTGCATTCAACCTCTTTAAAAAAAACCTGTATCCACACAGAAACCCCATATAACAGGCAAGTCTGAAAAATGTGGGGGGCGGCTGGAACAAACTGATTACCTCTTTGGTAAAAGTAATGAATTATAGTTATGATCCCGCCCCAGAAGATCAGGATACAGTGAGCTTCTACAGGCATCTCTCGGGGCTTGGGACCGACTTAGAACTTACCTGGTCTCTCCATCTTCACCACTGCAGACGTTTTTGGGCCAGAG
>NW_015175373.1:92567-98877 GCF_001447785.1 Gekko japonicus
CAAGGTCCAGGCCTTCTGGAGAGAAGTCAATGCCCAAATACTTTTAATTACAGGTTGCGCCCTCCAACTACAACCCTCCTTGTTCCTTTTGAATCATTGGAGCCATCCTGCCCCCAATGGGCTTATGAAAGAGTTGATAGAATTGTGTCTTGCGGCCGCTAGGAATGTTATTGCATTTCATTGGAAATCCAAGAAGACGCTGCTATTGAGTGACTGGTTCCTGAAACTGTGGGACTTCTTTTTACAGGACAAAGTTTCCACTAGCATCCTACGATCCGAAAATCAACCCGTTCCTGACAATCTTCAAGAAAAATGGATGCCCCTCTTGGAAGCCTCAGCAGCACATAAAATCGACACCTCCCGGTTTGCCCTGCATAAACACCAGGACTTGCTTTCATATTTTTAACTGTTTTTTATATTTAATAAAAATAAATAAATAAATAAAAATTATAGCTATGATCTTATTTCTGGCCAAAATAAGGGAATGCTCCCGGCGAAAGGACCATTTTAAATTGTACTGGAACAAAATTCCAAAGTATCTAAATGTTTTAACCTGTTCAATTTCTCTGCCCTCTATTCACCAATGGAAGCACTTCCAGGATTTAGAGAAAACCAATATTTTGGTCTTATCAAAATTTTAAAAAATTAATAATAGGTAGCAAATTGTGATAGGAGGTGCATTACACCTACCCTGGAAAAAGAGAGGATCACAGCATCATCTGCATATAATAAAATAGGAACTGGAATTGTGTTCACTTTGGGGGGATGACCTTCAATTTTAACTAGGTGAGAAAAAAGATCAGAAAGAAAAAGGTAAAGATAAAAGGGGCCAGAACACACCCTTGTTTAATACCTTTTGTCACAGGGATTTTATGTGTAAGGAATCCTCTCCCATCAAATATAACCTGGCAGGTGTTTGCAGTATGGAATTTGCGCAATAAGAAAAAAAAGGTGTAGGTCGATGCCTAATTTATGTATTTTTTCCCCAAAGTAGGGACCTGTTAACGGAATCAAAGGCTTTGCGGAGATCAATAAAAGCTGAGTCGAGCTTTCCCCTGGGATGGTGGAGATATTTCTCAGCAAGGAAAGCTAAAGTGATACAATGATCCAGGATAGAGTGGTTTGTCCTAAATCCAATCTCCTCTCGGCCAGGTAAATTATTCTCAGCCATCCATCCAGACAGTTTTTAAAAAGGTGTTTAGCATAAAGCTTCCCTAAGATGGACTTCCGGTTTGTGACCGGTTGCTATCAGACGGTTCTCGGGGGAGCTCCTGGAGAACTGCCAAACCTCCTGGCCTTAGAGGGGAATTCAAGGCTTCAGACCCCACGTAGAGTCTTTCCGGAGGGAGGATTCTTGGCAGGGGGCTTAAACTGGGGGTTCCTGTGTGTGGTGGCATGCAAGTAGACCCCAGATTGCCCCGACGCAAAGACCAGAGAGGGGCCGCTTATGGCAGCCATTAAGCGGCAAGACGTGATCGGCCGTTTCTCGGAGCTCTACTCCAACTAAAGAATTTTCTATTAAAACTTCATCTTTTGCACACTGTGAGTAACTGACTTTGAGCAATTTTTGAGTTTTCAACTCTGCTGCTTTGGATTACTAGACTAGTCCATTTAAAATTTAAACTCCTTGGCGAAAAGGGAAGGGTGGAAGGGCATCCCCCCCATCCTGGAAACCACGGCTAGGAAGTGCATCCCAGGCTTGCTTTTTTTCTTCTTCTTTGCTTCTTATGCCTCTAACTTAAGGATCTGAAGGTTTGATAAGCTTTAGTATTTTGGTGGTTTGGGACTCTATAAAAATTAAGAAGATTGAAAGCTGGACTGTGTTTTGAAGATTTTGAGATTGTCATAAGGTATCTTCTGTGCTGCCTTGGGACTCGTTGGGATTTGTTGGGAAAACCTGGACTTGGACAGCTTTCATTTTTGTTTTTGGCTACAGTAATACTGTGATATGGTTCTTTTTCCTATTTGGAATAATTTTAATAGTTCTGAAGGTTTATTTTTCTTTACTTTTTTTGAAGCTCATTTTAATGAGCTAGCGATTTTTTAAGCTTACTGGAGTGGAATATTGATTTTTGATTAATGGCTGAACTGCATTTTGAATATACCTGTTCCAAAGGCAATATAACAGCTGCTGGAATCTAACCACTTCCTCCTTGGATCTATAAATCCTTCCTTTTGGGATTTACAATTGTTACTACTTGGAATAATTTCTTTCTGGTGGATTTCCCTGCCTCCTTTTGGGATTTACAATTCTTTTTACAGTGGAACAGGGACAGGAAGTGTAAGACAGGCTAATTGTATTGTGATATTGCCCAAGAAAAAAAAAGAAAAAACCTGTCCTTTATATTTCTTCCTTGGATTATAATTTAGAACTATGCTGACTGGTGAACTTTTTGTCTTCCTTGATACTTTTGAATGGTTTACTCTTTAATCTGTATAATATATCATCTGCTTGCATTTAAAAAAGAACATAGAGACTTGTTAAAAGTATCTTCTCCCTGGATATTTATAAATTGGATTTATTATGGCTGATGATCTTCTCGCTGTTAGTGGACATTGACTCTTTGTGGGACAAAAAGGTGGAAGGCCTTCGTAAGATGCACTAAAAACTTTTTAGTTGATACTGGGAACTACCTGAATTTTATTTGGATTTTAAAAAAGAATGAGTACTGCTTAAAATAATATCTGGTGTGAACGCTAACATTTCCTATTTTGTTTGTGATATGTAAATATTGAAGAACTTGGCAGTGAATCCTTTGTTTAACAAAATATAGTACAAATTGTTCTTTCTGAAGTAATAATATTTGATAAACTGGAATAAGATGTTTAGTAGGGTGAATACATTACTCTGGCTTGGCCTGTGTGGACTCTTTTAAAAGGTGAGGGGGGAGTAGATTTGCAGTAGATATAAAGGAAATATGTCTAGTGGAGCAGGAAGACCCTCCCAGGCATAAGTAAAACTGCTGCCTCTGCTTTGGCCAAAATGTCAGGACAAGAGTTCCAAGCCTTAATAAAAGATTCCGTGGCCTCATCAGTTAATGAGGCAACTGAAGCTGCAGTTCCTTTGGCTGTTAATAAAGCAATTGAGCCTTTGCGAGTCAAATTTGATGCTTTGACCCTTCAAATGACTTCCCAGACAGAGGAGTTCAAGCCACAGATACTCCAAAACAAGCAAGAAATTTCTGCTCTGTTGCAAACCAGAACCCAGTTGGGAACTAAATCTGAAGAGGTGGATAAGCAAATACAGGTTATGAAAATTAAACAAGAACTGCTGGAAGACTCAGTTACAAGATTGGAGGTGTAAAAAGCAGCACATATATTGAGATTCCAGAATATACCTGAAAAAAAGGAGAGGATGTCAAGGCGGAGATGGCACAATTGTTGTCTGAATACCTAGAAGAAGTATTCAAGAGATTGTCAATGAGATAGATGTTGCATACAGAATGAATTCTGCATACACAAGAAGGAACAAGGTACCCAGAGAGATCCATGTAAAATTCTATAAGAAGCCCATGAGAGACACCATTTTGAAAACTACAAGTGAAAAACCACTTTAAATACAAGGAACAGAAATTAAAATCTTAAAAGAAATACCATGGAGAATAAGAGAGAAAAGGAGATGATATATGATACTTACAAATTGTCTAAGGAAAAATGGGATACCTTATAGATGGCTACTTCCTGAAGGAGTCCTCTTTACTTGTAATGCTAAAAGACACAGAATAAATTCAATATTCAAAGTGGAGGACTTCCTACAGACATATGGAGAACTAGGAGTCCAAGAAGATGAAGAAGGCAGAAAAGAATCAGATGAAGAACTACAAGAACAAGGAGCATCGGGAGCAACAGCGGGAACAGGAAAGAAATACTCCAAAACAATACCACTTCAAGTGGTTACGAGACTACAAGACAAGAAAAAATGGATCCAAAAAAGAAGTTAAAGATGGATAGAAAGAAATTGAAAATAATTTCTGTAAACATTAATGGTTTGAATGCCCCACAAAAAAGGAAAAAGGTATTTCAACAATTTAAAAAGATGCAATTAGAAATAATCTGCCTACAGGAAACCCATATTAAATGATCAGATCAGAGATTCTTAGAAGTTAAAAAACTTGGTAAAGCATTCACATCAGCAGACAAGCAGAAGAAAAAGAGAGGAGTAGTCACATATGTTAAAGAACATCTATATCCAGAACTGATATATGACTCAGAAGACGGAAGTCTTGATAGTGAAAATACAGAGACAAGTCAAATCAACATTGATAGTTAAAATTTATGCACCAAATCAGGAACAGGAGAAATTTTACAAATCCCTACAGGAGACTCTCTCAAATGAGACTTATGAAGAAATTTGTATAATTGGAGATTATAATGCTGTATTTGATAGAGCAATTGACAAGAAAAAACAAACAGGAAAACAGAAGCAAGGAAATGAATTACCAAACTGTTTTTTACATTTGGCAGAAGAATTTAGCTTGGTGGACACATGGAGAACCAGAAATATAAATAAAGCAGATTTTACCTGTTTCTCAGCAAGACATAAGTCTTGGTCAAGGTTGGATATTTATTTATTTATTTATTTCTTCAAACTTATACCCCGCCCTCCCCGCAAGCGGGCTCGGGGCGGCTTGGATCTCAACAACTATGATAAGTGATATATTAGAAGTGGAGATTCTACCATCAACATTTGCAGATCATAGCCCTCTACTTCTGACTCTACAAGATGTACCAAAAAGGACCAGATGGTCCATGAACTTATGGCTTTTAAAAAATTTAAATTTTATAATTGACTCTAAAAAAGAATTCCAACAATTTTTAAAAATAAATATGCAACCTGACATCCCTATGGCCTATGTGTTTAAGGCCTATGTGAGAGGTTGACTCATTAGACAAGATGTATGGATGAGGTGACAAAGAAAGCAAAAATTTACACAAATTGAAGAGCAAATTAAGAAAGAAGAGGAAAAGCTGAAGATAGAATCTACAATGGAACAAACAAGGATTAAGATCAAAAACCTCCAACATCAACTTAACTGTCTCTTAACTCAAGAAATTGCAAAAAAAATATGTACACTAAACAAAATTATTTTGAAAATGCAAATAAACCTACAAGATGGTTAGCGTATAAATTAAGAAAGGAATCATAAAAGAAACATGTAAAAACCTTGTAGAATGAGATGGGAGAAGAAAAAAGCATCCCCAAAGAGTTAAAGGAAATTATTGAGAGTTTTTAATAAAAACTTATATCAAAAGAGAGATGCCAATCAAGTTCAGATTAGAATTTAAAAAAAAAAAACATAATAAGAAAGGGTTTTCAGAGGTCCAAAAGAGAATTTTAAATGAGCCAATATCCTTTGCTGAAATAGATGAGAAAAAGAAAACACCAGGACCAGATGGGTTACCTGCAGAATTTTATCAAACATTTGAAGATCAAATTGCTTTACCATTTAAGGATACTATCTCTCCCTTATAATAAAGTAGTAGTGGGGACCAATGTTCTAAAATGCCCACCTTTAGTGTTTGGCCGGAAGAACTGCCACTCAGAAGACACTGGCTGGGTTTACTGGCTGCTTTGTGCAGTCCCGCCCAGCGTTTCAAGGTCTTTTGCATATGGAAGCTGATTGGACTTCACTCCATTCCACACCTCAAACTCCCCCCCCCCGCAAGGCAGTTGGAATTTTCAGTTGCATATGGGAACTACTGTATTCTGAGGTAACATATGTCCTCACTCACAACACATCACTTCCCCTTTAAAAGAAACAAACCCAATAACACAATCACGCCACACCACAAAGAAGACAGATCACACCACAAGCAGAATACCTCAAGGCAAAAAAGGATAGGAAAAGGTGCCAGCAGTCACCCCATTACTGCCACAGATGGTGTGCAGGTCCCAGGTTCATGTTTTAAAAGCTGCCTGGGGGACTATGGACCATTCACACACTTTCAACCATAACATACCTCATAGGATAGTTGTGCGGATCATACGGGGGAGAGGAGAATGATGTCAGCTGCTTTGGTTCCCACTGCAGGGAAAGACTGCCCTTTCCCTAGGGAGGGGGTTTGGGGGGGGGGGAATGTAAAACTTAAGACAGACAGGCAGATAAAGGTTGGCTGATGGTTGCCTGGAAAGGACATAGGGTTGAAGCCTGCTGAGGATGGGGTCTGAGGAGGAGGAGGAAGAGGGGGACCTCAGACAGATACAATGCCATACTGCCCACACTCCAGACAAGCTGTTGCCAGTCTCCAGGTGACAGCTGGAGAGCTCTTAAAGTTTTGGTGCTAATTCAAAGTGTTGCAATTTATCAAC
>NW_015175373.1:98927-118143 GCF_001447785.1 Gekko japonicus
GCCGATGCCTCCGTCGCCTGGCTGGAGTGGCCGCGGGGGAGTCTGGAGTCGGGCGGCCGCTGGTGGGAGCCGCGGGTGCCCGGGCCGAGATTGGGGGGGCAAGGCGGGCGACAGAAGGCCGATGCCTCCGTCGCCCGGCCCTCTACAGAATCCACCCCCCAAACCTCCAGGTATTTCCCTCCTTAGAGCTGGCAACCCTACATTCCCCTCAGTGCCTGTTGGTAGGCAACTAAGCTTGGTCCTGTCACCTACTTTGGCCTTTGGGAGAAAACACATTGGGGCCAATCCTGATAGGGTTGCCAACTCCAGATGGGAAATTCCTGGAGATTTGAGGGATGGAGCCTGAAGAGGGTGAGGTTTGAGGAGGGGTGGGACCTCAGACAGGTACACTGCCATAGACTCCACCCTCCAAACCAGTCAGTCTCACATAGGGAACCATTGTTGCCAATCTCCAGGTGAGGGCTGGAGAGCACTCAGTATTACAACTGCTCTGCAGAAGGGAGGGCAGAAGTCAGCTGAAGTCAAAGGGGCAGATAATGGTAGGTTGGTGGCTAGCTGGGAAGGAGATGGGGTTGCCAACTACATGCTGACAAATTCCTGGGGATTTGAGGGGTGGAGCCTGGAGAGGGTGGGGTTTGCAGAGGGGTGGGACCTCAGACAGGTAGAATGCCATAGACTCCACCCTCCAAACCAGCCATTTTGTCCTGGGTAACAATTGCTGCCAATCTCCAGGTGAGGGCTACAGATTACTCACAATTACAACTGCTCTTCAGGTAGCAGAGATCAGTTCCTCTGGAGAAAACAGTGGACTCTGTCATTATACCCTGCTGAGGTCACCACAGCAAATTGACACTGTTTGCCCAAAGCCAGAGCACTGCCCCAGAGCCTCTTTCTAGATCTCGTTGTATTGCTTTCACAACGGGCTTTACTGCTAGTTCAGAATATTACTGAACAGAAGAAAATACCAGAATCTTGGAATCAAGCACTGATCACTGTGATACATAAACCTGATACAGATGAATACAACAACCTGGAGCTTACCAGCTACTATCCTTTATATAGTTTATATTTCCGGTACCTGGCATTACGTTTTATGGCACATATGGCCTGGCCTGACAGAGACATTTATGTCAGATCTGACCCTCGTAACAAATGAGTTTGACACCCCTTCTCTAGAATATGAATCAGAGATCACTTTCAGAAAAGGATAATATTAACTTTACATGTACCTGCAGTCATTGATTATAAAGTAAAAAGCACATCACTGAATTACAAAAAAAAAATAATGCCTGAAATTAATGAGCAAGTAAGAAACTGTGCCAGGCAGAAAAAAACTGCAGATGCCTGTTCAGATGCTCTTTCAGATGGACAGCTTTAGGCAGCTTGTGCCAGGTGCCAACATGGAGTCTGGCTCTGTTCTGGAAAGACTGTGGAGCTTAGGCCACAGTGGACCTATGCAGTTATGTACCTCTCTCTGGCTCCAACCACCAGGAAGAACTATGCCAGGGGTATTCCAAGACTTTGAGGTATTTGGCATCTGTGTGAATCTGCTAGAAGACTTATAGTAATAGTAAGTCAATTATTACGGCAACAAGCCATAGAACACGCATGCTTAAATATAACATTCATAACATTCATATAACTGAATTTAGGACAGTAAAACAAAATTCTATAAAAATACAGTTGAGCGTAATAAAGTAAAAGAAGAACATAAAACAGAGACTATTAGGCAACTATTATTATACATTTGATTGTGTATTTCGGATGCAGTAGCATGCTACCCAAAATTTTGCCACAGTTTCGGTAATTGTCTAGTTCCCATCAATTAACAATTGGTTACATTGCTCAGCACCTGATTGTCCCACCATATCTGTTATAAGAGGAGTAATATATTTGTCACGGATCTTGTTATACCAGTTACATCTGAGCATCATGTGCTCATTATAGTAATAGTGTCAGTTCACATGTGGGAGTTTTCAATATATGAAGCAGGATGTAAATATAACAGATCCAGTTTGGTCTTTTACTAAAGAAATGCAATTTGGGTGTCATTTATCAAGATTTTGTGTTTCAATTCCTTTTCAGTTAGAAATTTGGAATGAATTCTTCTAGGAATCAGCTCCTAGCTTGCTTCTGTGTAATGAAGCCCATAAAAATCATGCAATATAAGTGTCGTAGCTTTAAAACCTTTTGAAACATTTGAAGAAACTGTCATTCCCAGCATACTGCTAGAACTTTTCCTGAAACAGGTTTCCTCCCACACTTCCACATTTAGTGTTCCATATGACAATATTTTTAAACACCGAGAAACTTACTCATCAGCTAACACTGCAGTCAGCAGCTAGGTAACCATAACAACACGGCTCTCCATCATACCCTATATCTCCTTATGCTTATGGTTAAAGATTAGTGGTAACCTGGTGACCTATATGTAGCAGTGTTACCCCTACCAGCTTATATTTAAGAAGCTGAATTGCTGCCTTAAGAACATAAGAACATAAGAGATGCCAATGTTGGATCAGGCCAAAGGCCCATCCAGTCCAACGCTCTGTATCACACAGTGGCCAGAAATACCAGTGCCATCAGGAGGTCCACCAGTGGGGCCAGGACATTAGAAGCCCTCCCACTGTTGACCCCCCCAAGCACCAAGATGACAGAGCATCACTTGCCCCAGAGCCCCTATCTATACCTTGTGGCTAATAACCACTGATGGACCTCTGCTCCATATGCTTATCTAATTCCCTTTTGAAGCCGTCCATGCTTGTAGCCGCCACCACTTCCTGTGGCAGTGAATTCCAAGTGTTAATCACTCTTTGGGTGAAGAAGGACGTCCTACTACCTGTGTCTGCAGAAAAATCCAAAAAGTTAAAAAATCCCTCCAGGGATGGCTGAATTCCCCCCAATACCTTTTGAAATGGCCTCTGCAGGGATCTAACTCCAGGCATCAACAGTGAGAGAGAGATCAGAACGTTCGAGGGGGGGGAGGCTTCTAACTGGCTCTGTCTGTAAAAGGGTGGGGGAAGGGCCCTTTCCAGGCCTCTTTTGGCCTTTCAGGGAGGGAGGGAGGAAGGGAGCTTTGGGGCCTGGCCTGACAAGGGCTGCAAGGGCCAGTCTGGGGAATCCCTATAGGTTTTGAGGTTTGGGGAAGGGAAAGTCCTTGGCTGGGTATAATGCCACAGAGTCAACCTTCCAAAGCAGCCATTTTCTCCAGGGGAACTTATCACAATCGTCTGGAGATCAGTTATAATTCTGGGAGATCTCCAGGCCCCACCTGGAGCTTGGCAACCCTACATAATGTTGGCCAGGTAGGCAGAACATAGTGGGTGCCAAAGTTCTAATTCTAAAATGCACTCCCTTAGTGTATGGCTGATGGCACTGCTCCTCAGCATATATCGCCACCAATCAGAAGGCAAAGCCCGGGTCCCGCCCACACCACAACTGCTGCGACAACCTGGTCTTTTGCATATGGAAGCTGATTGGACTTCAGGCCATTCCCCCCCCCAAACCCCCCCCCCCCCCCGCAAGGCAGTTGGGATTTTCAGTTGCATAACATACCTCATAGGGGAGAGGAGAATGGGTAACAATGGTTACCACTCTCCAGGTGAGGGCTACAGATAACTCAAACATACAAATGCTCTTCAGGTAGCAGAGATCAGTCCCTCTGGAGAAAACAGTGGACTCTGTCATTAAACCCTGCTGAGGTCGCCACAGGAAACTGACACTGTTTGCCCAAAGCCAAAGCACTCTCCCAGAGCCTCTTCCTAGATCCCGTTGTATTTATTTCCGCAACGGGCATTATTTCTAGTAGTAAATAAAGGAATATGAGCAAATCCAGCAGAGTGAGTCTCCCTTTCTCAGAACAGGGTTGCTCAGAACAGGACAAGCTCACTGTTGAGTTGATGTGGAACATCATTTCTGGAGCAGAGGTGGCCTAAGAGTATGAGCCGAATCCTAAAGTGTCGGCCTAACACGGTGATGTCTCTTCTGGTTTTGTACTAGAAGAGATGCTGCACATCAGTGAGATGAAGAAGAAGAGAAGAGATTGGATTTATACCCCTCCCTTCACTACCCAAAGGAGTCTCAGAGCGGCTGACAGACTCCTATGGTTTTCCCTTGTATGGTCGTGGCCCTGCCCCCAGCGTGCCCGGCGTCATAACGTCACTTCCTAACTCCTCAAAACTTCCAATAGATACGGAAGTGATTCAATTGGATCCTCTATTATAAATGCTACTAAGTCATCTGTGAATGCTTGAACTTTAAACACTTCCTTGTTAACTTTAAGTCTTTTTATTTGGTTATGGCCTTTAACTAAGTCTAGTAGAGTTTCCAATGTGAATATAAACAGTAGCAGTGACAAGGGGCAACCCTGTCTTGTGCCCCTTTGAATTTGTATGTTTTGTGTCATATCGCCATTCACAATCACCTTTGCTTGTTGGTTCGTGTATATTGCTCTAATCATTGTATAAAAGTTTTCACCACAGTCCCAGTTTGCAATCTTTTGTAGCATAAAGTCCCAATTCACTCTGTCAAAGGCTTTTTCAGCATCCAAGAATAAAAGTGCTACTTGTTTTTCTGGATGTAACGCATAATATTCTAATACATTCAGAACGACCCTTATATTGTTTTTGAGCTGTCTTTTTGGTAAAAAGCCTGCTTGATCTTGATGGATTATATCGACTAGAACTTTTTCCAACCTATTTGCGATTATAGATGCAAATATTTTATAATCCGCATTTAACAAGGAGATTGGTCTATAGTTCTTTATATCCTTTTCATCCGAGTTTGGTTTATGTATTAGAGTAATCAATGCTTCATTCCATGACTTTGGCATTTTCCCTTTTGCTGTTATATCCTGTAGCAAGTCTTTAAAAGGAAGTGAAATCTGCTCTTCAAATCTTTGGTATATCTCTATGGATATCTCATCTGGCCCTGGTGTTTTGTTCTTTTTTTGTTTCTTAATCGCTTCTGTTACTTCAAAACATGTTATTGGGCTATTTAATAAAGTTTTTTGTTTTTCATCAAACATCTTTTTATTCCATTTAAATATATAATCTTTAGTTGATTGTGGGCTTAATACTTCTTGTTCATATAGCTTTTGGTAAAAATTTTCTACAACATATTTTATTTCTTGCTGATCAAATTTTTCTTCCTGATTATCATCTCTTAAAGCTCTGATTGATCTTTTTGCTCTTTCTTTTCTCACTTTATAAGAGAGCCATCTAGATGGTTTTTTAGCATGTTCAAAATAAAATTGCTTTGTATATTCAATATTTTTAGCTACCTCCTGTGTTAGGATGAGGTTCATCTGATGCTGTAATAAATTGAGTTTCAATTTAGTTTGTTCTATATCTCTACCTTTCTTCGGTTCCATTTCTTCTTACTTAACTTGACTTAATAAGTTTGTATATTTAGTCCTCTTCAATTTTTCCTTCATGCCTCTTAATTAATAAATAGACCACGTATATAGGCTTTAAAAGCTTCCCATACCGTCAAAATTGAGATATCTGGTTGAATATTTCTTTGGAAAAAATCTTTAATTTCTCTTTCGGTTTTTTTGTACAAATTGGTCGTTACTTAAAAGCTTCTTGTTCATAAACCATCTAGTCCTTCTCTGAATATCATGCAGCATCAATTTTATTGGGCTATGGTCCACAAACGTGTTAGGGAGAATTTCTACTTCTTTAACTTCATTTATTAATGTTGCTGATGCCCACACCATATCAATTCTCGACCATGAATTATGTCTATTCGAATACAATGTAAAATCTTTTTTATCCAGGTTTCTTACTCTCCATATGTCAACTATATTTTGTTCTTCAGCTAATTCCAAAAAGGATTTAGTGAGGATATTTCCCCCGCTCCTTCTTTCCCTCAAGTTTTTCCTATCCATTTTTGTATCAAAGACAGCATTAAAGTCACCAATAACACATAATTCATCATATGTCTGAGATGCCATTATATCTTGTAGCCGCTTGTAAAAGTTCTCCTGATTTTGGTTGGGGGCATATATATTCACAATCAGTAGCCTTTTATTTTTTCGCTTTACAAATATTCCAACTATTCTTCCATCTGTAGAAGTAAATACGGCTTCTGGATTTAAGTTTTCTTTAGTGTAAATAGCAACACCTATTTTCTTCTTTTCATCCGTTGCATAAAATACTACTCCTGTTTTCTTTGAATTCAGGTATTTTACATCTTGCTTTTTTATGTGCGTCTCTTGTATGCATACTATCTCTGCTTTAAACTTACTTAGTTGTTGGAAAATCCTCTTTCTCTTCTGAGGGTCATTTAAGCCGTTCACATTTACTGACAAAATGTCCAATTTGCTCCTTCTTTCCATTTTTATTGTGGGCCTTATTGAGTTTTGCTCTATGTCTAGTTATAACTTGTAATGAGGGGATATTTGGTCTTCTTCTTCTTCTAGCTTTTCTTTTTGTTTTTTCCTCTGCATCTTTGCCATCTCCGGATTCTTCTTCAGGTTCACTTTCATCTCCTTCTCCCTCCTCTTCATCATCTCCTTCACATCCAAACTTCTTGCCGTGTTTTTCTAAAAAGTTCCTTACTTTGAATACTGAATCAAGTTTATATCTTTTCCCCTCATGATTAAATAAAAGGCCCTCGGGAATAAGCCATCTATAGTTAATCTCATTTGCTTTCAATAACTCTGTTAATGTGAAATATGGTTGCCTTCGTTCTCTGACTCTCCATGGGATGTCTTTTAAAATCCTAATCGCTTTATCATTTATGGTAACCGTTGTCTCATTAGAGGCCTTCCAGATTCTGTCCCTCATATTCCTTCTCAGGAATTTGATATGCACTTCACGTGGTGTTTTATGTCTTTGTGCATAGGCAGTATTTTTGCTATAAATCACATCTATTTCTTTTTCCACTTCATCAAATGCACCAATTTTTAGCTGATTGGCCAAACTTAGAACTAGTACTTCTTTTAGATTTTTTTCCAGATTCTCAGGAATATTTTGGCACCTTATTACTAAGGCTGCTTTGTCAATTTCCAAATCAATCAGCACTTCCTCAATTTTATCTGTTTTCTGTTTCAAATCATATACCTCTTGAAATTTATCTTCTGTGTTATTACACTCTTTAGCTAACTAATATTTCTTGCTTATTCTCATTTATTTGTTTTTTGATCTCTTCAGGGTCTGTTTTCATCTGTTGAGCTATTTCTGAAATATTTTTATTAATTGGATCCAATTCTTGTTTTATCATTTCACCCATCTTAGTGTGTAAAGGCTCTATCTCCTTCTTCAATAAATCCGGCAACGTGGTGTCAATTATGTGTTTAGTAGTCTGCTCTACAATATCTTTTATTAGGTTTTTTAGTTCCTTGCTTTGCAATTGTCCCGCACTCATTCTGGTGAGTTTAAGCTGGGTCTGTACGCTAGACTGCCCAGGTGAGGTTAGAGAGCTTTTCCTACTACCAGTTCCCCCTGCAGCCATTTACTGCTATACTATATCTTAACTCTCTCTCCAAATCCTTAAGTATTTAAGGGTACAATGTGTAGAAGTTGTTTGTTTTAAACCTGTCCCTACTGCTCTTTATCTCATGTTATTATTGAGTCTTTTTTACAAAGAAATGTTCTGTTGTATGCACTCTCTTCGTTCCAGTCTCTTTGCTGTCTTTCACTGTCCCACTTTCCTTTCCAGTTTCTCTGCCAAAATAGTGTCTCTTTCCAGTCTGTTATTGCTGCTCTATCCGATTCTCTAAGCTGGTCTTCAATTGTCTCCCTCCAGTGCCATTTGTTCCCTCTGGGTCCTAGGTCCCACTGCCTCTCATCGCTGCCGTGTGTTTCCCTGCGCAGCCGCAGATACCTCTCTTCACAGCCACACACCAATCCTCCATCTCCCTCTGTCTCCATTTGCTGCTCACAAACACCGCTCCGGGAGGGAAGAAAAGAGAAGAAACAAAACAGAAGCAGTGAGACAATCTTATTCTTACTGTTTGGTTAGAAACTGCCTACTTTTTATCGCTATTATTTAAACCCGTCTCTTAAATCGGCTCTCCCTTAAACTGCCGCTAATGGCCACCTTAAAGGGAATGCATTCCCTATTCTCTCTATTGTTTTATCTTTTTGGGTTTAAGTTCACTTCTTGAATGCCCTCTTATAATTATGCCCTTTAGAAGCAAACATATAGTTACTTAGCTTCGGTTTCTGCTGTGGTAGAATGTTCCTGTAGACTCCACTTAGTTCCGCTGGTTACGTCTAGGGCTCGGCATCTTCCGAGCGTTCTTGTTAGCCCTCCGCTTCAAGGCAACCCAGCGCTTCCTGAGACAATTGCCAGTCTGTCTTGGGTACTGGGAAAAGCCTCTTGCTTTCGGTACTCCCCCTCCGAGGGAGTACCAGAAAGGGGCGATGAAACCCCCCCCTAAAAAGCTATAAGAAAAGGAGTGTGTTAGCAGCAGTCACTACTAACGTCCACTCTCGGCGCGACCAGATCCGGAACCTCAGACCACTGTATTGTGTTGAACCATCTGACAAATAAATATAGGAAAGTGAAGGGGCTTACTTTATATGCAGCCTTTTTAGATCTCAAGGGTGCCTTCGACTCTGTTCCTAGAGATATCCTGTGGAGGAAACTAAGGGACCTGGGGATTGACGAGAGATTGCTCTTTTTGATTAATAAGCTCCATTCTGAGACTACCTGCCAGGTTAGATGCTCAAAGATGGGTGATTTAACGCCTAAGATCCCAATTACTATTGGAGTTAAACAAGGGTGCATTTTGGCACCTCTTCTGTTTAACCTATTTTTAAATGATTTGGCTCCCTTCTTAGAAGAAACTGATGGACATAATCCCAAATTGGGGGCGACTCATGTCTCATTACTCCTGTACGCAGATGATGTGGTGCTTCTTTCCCTCTCGGAAATAGGGATGAAAAGGATGTTATCTTGCTTTCTAGACTATTGTAAACTGAATAAACTGACCCTAAACTTTGATAAGTCCAAAATCATCGCTTTTGGAAAAAACTGGAAACCTGTTAAATGGAATATTAGCGGACAAGTGATTGAACAAGTCAAAAGTTTTAAATATCTAGGAGTCTATTTCCACTACAGAGCTGGATGGGATACTCATATTGAAGAAGTGTTAAAATCTGTGAACAGTAACATTCTCACGATTTCCCGCTTTTTTTATACTAAGGGGAATCAAAATATCTCTGCAGCTCTTCAAGTGTTTAATTACAAAATTAGCATCAAATTGCTCTATGGCATTCCAATCTGGATCTCAGCTTTTAATAAAGCAGTTGAACGTGTACAATCTAAGTTCTTAAGGAAAATCTTAGGGCTGCCAGCATGTGTGCCCTATGCAGCTATTTGTTTGGAGACAAATCAAAGGCACCTCGAGACCAAAGCTTGGATAAGAGCAATTAAATGTTGGCTACATTTACATTTCAGATATAATTCCAATAGTCTAATTGCTCACATGCTAACTGAATCACAATCTTCTGAGTGGATGTCCTACATAGAGGGAAAAAATTCTGTAATTGGGTTCAGTTTGGATGACCTTGCGTCCCTTTCCGAGAGGTGTGTTTTTGCTTTAATCAAGCAAAGACTTATTGATATTGAGATGCAAGAACTTAGAAATCTTGCCTCTGGTAGATGTTCCCCTTTGTGGTGGGGGATGACTACTAATGGTGTTTTGGCTGAGTACGTCTCTAGCTTGACTATTTCTGAGCATTGGAGGGCATTTATGTTAGCTCGTTTTAATGTTCTTCCCTCTGTGGTACTGTACGGGAGGTTTTTAAAAATGCCATACTCCTCTAGGCTTTGTTCTTGCGGTCTGGGTGAGATAGAAAGTACTGAACATGTTCTCCTGCACTGTATATTTTACTGTGAAATTCGTGCCATATATCTAGAACCTCTGCTACAAATTCACAAGGGTCAATCTGATGTTTGCAAGATGGGTTTTTTTACTATCTTCCCATAACTCTGAGATCACTGATTTGGTGGCTAAATTTATATGTTGTGCCATTAAGAGGAGAGGAATGTTTCAACTACAGCAATGAAGGTTGTACCCTTTCTCCCTTGATGATCTATGTTTTGTTGTGATGCCAATAAAGGTAGCTGATGATGATGATTTTAACTCTTTTTATTATGTATTTTTATCCAATCAATTTATTTAGCTCATATGACCAATGGCCTCAAGCACAGAATACAACAAACATGCAAAGATGTATTTTATTATGTTTACACTAATTGTTAGCTGCCTTGGTAGTCATGATGAGTTATAACGATTTATTTTTTAAAAGTGACCACAACTACTGCTCTAAAATACACTGCCTTTTTAATTGAACTGGAGGCTTTTGACACAAAGCACATGCTCCTGACTAGCTTCTTGATTGAATGAAGTTACATAGGAATACATGAGAAGAGCTCATTTTTAACAATGCTTTGGATAGAGCAGAAAGTAATTACAATAGAAAACCAGGGAGAGGGAGTGGGAACAATGGAAACTTTTGAACAGAACTTCGGTGAAAATATAATTGTAAGATCTTGACCACAAGGATAGATGCTGGATGTTTATAAGGGAATAACCAAGTCATCCTAAGCAGAATTACATCCTTCTAAGTCCATTGAAGTCAATGGGTTTAGAAGGGTGTAACTCTGTGAAGGACTGCACTATCAAACACTGTAAGAATTACTGAGTAGAGCTACCATTTCAATTCTACTTATAGCTGAATGTAGAACAGGAATGACTGAGTGAAACAAAAGAGTCTTAGGACAGAAGCAGCCAGCCACTGAAATCCTCCAGTTACAGGAGTGACAATTAAGTCAAATTAAATACAATGGATTTTTTTAAAGTTCCTAAAAATATATATTTTAATAATCAATTGAGTTGTATTTCAATAAAGCAGATATATCTCATAGTTGAACCTGCATGCTCTTATATCCAATTTTTTACAATAATTAATATAATGCAGTGCTTTTTATATATGCTTACATTTAATAAGCTATTTCAATTACTTTCCCTATTTAGAAGTCCTTTTGAAACTGCAAAAAAGAAAGCTTTGAGAACTCACTGTGAGTTTTTATTACTTAAAAGCATCTCCCTACTATTATGATCAGATATATATACACTTTTAATGGGTTTCAAAAAAATATAAACACTTCTCACATCCTGTATGTCTTCTTATAACAGTCATTGCAACTGATAATGGGTATACAGCTCTTTGATATATACATATATTAAAATAAAAATGTACACCTGAAATATATCTTAGGTTTGGTGTAGTGATTAAGTGCATGGATTAAGATCTGGAAGAACTGAGTTTGATTCCCCACTCCTCCACTTACAGTTGCTGGATGACCTTGAGCAAGCCATTGTTCTGTCAGAACTGTTCTCTCAAGGACGGGTTTGGAAAGAGCTCTCTCAGCCCCGCCTACCTCACAGAGTATCTATTGTGGGGAGGGGAAGGGAAAGGAGATTGTAAGCCTCTCTGAGTGAAGGGTGGGGTATAAATCCAATCTCTTCTTCTTCTTCTTCTTCTTCTGTGAAATGCTGTCTGTCATCTGAAAGAAATATGACTAATGATGCTATTAAAAACAAACAAAAACATGCAGAGGTCAAAAACAACATCAAAAATAAATGCCAGAACTATGTGCCCATTCAGGTTATCAAAAAATGAATGCATTAGCCAATATATAGTTATTACAATAAACTTTAGAAAAAGGGGTTAATGCACAATCTAGCATTTGTTGCATACATATGGGAGACAAACCAGAATTTGTTGCACATACTGTAGTTTGTCATGCTATCTAAATATGGTCTGCCATCTGTTTTCAAAGTTGCTGAATGGAGAACCAAAGTATGAAGCAAAACATTTGAAAAAATCCTCTCTACTTTTGGATTTGGCCTTTGTCTAGCCTAGCAAATGGCAGAAAGCTTACACAGTAATAAAAAGGTATGGTCTGGGCCCCAGGCTTTTTATCATAGATAGCAAGGTGAGTAACCCATGTCATCTGCTTCCAGACTTCCAATTTCCTGTATTATTCTCCAAATCCTCTAAAAATAAATTAAACTCATCAGGCGCATTGATTTGTATGCAGCTACTGACATCTGGTCTTCAGGATTCTAATGCTAATGTGGTGATATCACTGTGCTTTTTCATAGCTAAAATAATAATGAAGCTCTTCTTCAATATTTTGTTTTTATAATGCTGTAAAATTTGACTGAGCAACATATTTAAAGAGTTACTCAAAACATAAAATCATGCCTTCCATCAGCCAATACAACAAAGTGATCATGCTGATTAGCTACAAGATGTCCATTACATTTTAATACAAATGTTGCTTGACAATGGGAACAAAACAGTGCCTCTCTCTTATTTAATGGCATGATAACAGTCACCATCACAATGCAAACTCCCCAGATAGTCTTGGCATTATAAAACAGCTACCCTCCCCAAAATGCATGTCTTTCCCGAGGCTATAGCTTCCCACAATCCTTAGTGCTCTTTGGGGAACAATGTCAATTATATTATCATCAATGCAAATGGCATTTTAAAGCGGCCCTGAAGCAAGCAAAGAATATTAATGCCAATCAGAGATGCCAATTCTCCTAGAAACTCTTTAACACATCATGCATCTTTATTTGATTGGCACTAATCCTTCTCTGTTTTGTGACCCCTCTTTGCCTTTGTCAGTCAAATCCACCCATTAAAACAATCTATTTTCTAGAACCAGACAGTGTGGAATTCAGCAGTGCCAGCTGCAAAGAGATAAACTCCTGAACAGAGACTGATAATGAAAAGTTTTCTGGTTTTCTTGCATGATGGGTTATTCTTATTAAGATAATTTTTTCCCCAAAAGCTTCTCAGAAACTGGTGGTGGAAAGCTTTAGTTAATAAAAGAGTGAAATGGAATATTAATGGACTATAATTGCAAGATGAGGAATGTGGTTCCAAGTGGGAGCTCACCTGTCACTTAATGATTAGAATTCTTTCATGGATGGAGTTCAGTTTTTCCTTGTATATAATTCCAACATACCTGATACTGCTTCCTATTTCTTTGTAGAACCACCTGACAGATGTAGAAACAGCATCCATATTATCCAAAAGGATATTTTTTTAATCTAACATTGATTCAAACTTTGCTATGGAAGCATCCAATATAATAGTGTAAAGCAAATACAAACCCAAAGTGACTAGTACTTCAAAGCCTTGAAAGACTATTTTGAGTAGCTAAATCTAGGAAAGAAAGTGCTCAACAAATTTTAAAGTGCTCATCAAATTTGTCAGAGGGTAGTGTTGCTGCATGTGGTCAAGAGAACAGATGTGCCTATACTGTGTCAGTATGAAAAAGGATCACTCGCCAATGTGGCCCTAGTTTACACTAGATTAGCTGAAGCATAACAAAGAAAAGCTTCCCACTGCTGCCTCCCACTCCTATGATAATGGTGTTGCTGGTTTAGTTTCTATATCCAGCTAAGGGAACACTCCCCAATCAGGACAGTGACATGTACAAATAGCAAAAAAGATCTGATGTCAAAGTGTCACAGCTCTTCCCCGACCCTTGAAAGGAATATTAACAATCCAAATGGACTGAAATCAGAAATGGAGTTTATTAAAGAGAATAACAGAAGCAGCTGGCCTGAAGAATTAGTGAACTCAAGCAGTCACATTAATGTCAAACATTCAGCAAAATGATCAGCACTAGAATACTCACATTATGCACAAGCTATTCCAAACAACTTCTCACCTGCTGCACAATTTTTCAATTTTAGGAAGGGAGGCAAGAAGCCAAAGAGGTAAAGAGTAAAGCTTGAACCTATCTATACAGGTTCCAGGTAGAGGTCCAGTTCTCCAAGCAGGGACACAAACATCCTAGCAGCCTATAATCAAAGTTATGCACAGGGATAAAGCCAGCAGGAGCACACAGAAACTTTGATTTGGGGGAAGATTCTGGCTCTGGTTATACAGGAGTCCAAAATAAAAGATCCTTTGCTCTCCAGTCATATGAAAGTGAGGGGGGAGATGAGCTAATGGCTGTGCCATGGGATTGACCAAAATGAAGAGGAAGAGGGAAGTCCAGTGTTCTGGGAATTTTTCCAAATAAGAAATGGAGGGGACATATTCAGTGTAGGAGGATAACTGTTTAGAGGTAGTCCAAGTTACCTCTGAGCTGGGTTTTCAGTTGGAAATTAAAGCCAGTCCAATATGGCTCTGGTTGAATTAAGAATGTTTTAACAGGGAATGTGGCCATAGCTATTTATTAGCAGGAGGCTAATGCAGGAGGATTCTTTACTTCTAAATGTACCTTGATTAATAGCATGAAAGGTTCTGATTAATAATCTCATTACCTCATTTCGTTTCTCTGGAACTTTTTCTTTCCCATTAAGTGCTATTCAATTGGGTATAGTCCTATTCATTCTGTTAGTCCTCAGTCCTTTCAGATGCTAGTAGCCAGAAAATCTGTTTCTTGGCTTTGTGTGCCTAGCAGACAGAAGCTGTTCCTGTGTCCTCAAGATGGAGATGAAACAGAAAGGCCAACGAGAATGGAAGTTTGATAACAACAAAATGTTCATTGAAGCTAGGGTTGCCAGCCTCCAAGTGGGGCCTGGGGATCTCCCGCTTTTACAACTGATCCCCAGCCGACAGAGATTAGCTCCCCTGGAGAAAATTGATGCTTTGAAGGGTGGACTCTATGGCATTGTATTATGTTGAGGCCTCTCTCCTCCCCAAACCACGTTCTCTCCTGGCTCCACCACCAAAGTCTCCAGGTATTTTCCAACCCAGACTTGGCAACCCTAATTGAAGCCTATTAAGTATTATGCCTAAATAAAGCCTTCATGTTAAGATGCAATGTACCTCTGAATACCATTTACTTGGTGGAGGTAACAATAGCAGTGTGCTGGGCTGTTCCATTTGTGATCTGATTGTGGGCTTCCTGGAAGTATTCACCTGGTTAAAGTCTGTTGTGGGAAACAGGATGCTGGAGTAGTGGATCTTTGCCCTGATCTAGTGGCTATTTCATATAGATTAGCTGAAACCGCTGAAGTCTAGAAGAACACATGAAAAATTCAGTGAAGTAGAAGAAGTGAAGAATATACTATATTTATACCCCACCCTTCACTACCCAAAGGAGTCTCAGAGCAGTTTACAATCCCTTTCCCTTCCCCTCCCCACAACAGACACCCTGTGAGATAGGCAGGGCTGAGAGAGCTCTTTCCAGAACTGTCCTTGAGAGAACAGCTCTGAAAAAACTTATGACTGACCCAAGGTCACACCAGCAGCTGCATGTGGAGGAGTGGGGAATCAAACCCGGTTCTCCCAGATTAGAGTCCATGCTCTTAACCACTGGCTCTCTGGTATAGAAGAGCACAAGGAAATCACCAACTTTTTCAGTATCCTGTTGGAGGTGCCATCCTGCAAAGAGCTAAAATCAGCAACTGCCTATTCATGCACATTCTCTGTGGTGCCTCCATTTTATGGTATGTCCTGCCAGCAGCTATCAGTAAGGTACCCACAATCCTATTGTTTTACAGAATGTGCAAAACAAATATTCAGGATGGCATATTTCCACCTTTGTAACCCTCTCAACAATATGGTATGCCAAACTGTGGCTGCGGTCACACACACTAAATAATCCACTTTCAATGCACTTTCCAACTGGATTTTGCCCGTTCACACAGTAAAAATCCAGTTTGAAAGTGGATTGAAAGTGGATTATTTAGTGTGTGTGACTGCGGCCTGTATAGATTTTTTTTGCCTTCAACAGTTATTTTTCTATATTGATTTGTTGCCTTAAACATATATTTTTTAAATTGCTTACATTGTTTTCCATTTCTTCAGTCCTAGCCCCACTACATTGCTATATTTTGTAATGTGCCTTGAGTCTCAGTGAACAAGGTGGGTTATAAATGAAGCTAATAACAAGAAGAACTTATTTTGCTGTCATGGCTACAGATTCATTTGAATGAATGTGATGTGTTCAGGGTCGGTGCTACCATTAGGCCAACTAAGCGACCGCCTAGAGCACAGACCTCAGAGAAGCATAGAACTGACAATCAGCATTAGGGTGTGAAATCTGTCACATGTCTATCAGGTGTAAATTTTCTAGTAAACAAGGAGGAAGTTGAGGTGAACAGTGGGAATCCTGCCATAAATCTTCCAAGGGTGAATTCTCTATGCAATTGGCTAGAACAGAATTAGCAGTTAGCAGGAGAGGGGGGAGTGATATCACGTTGGAATAAACAGAGAGTGAAATTAAGGAATGAAGGGACAAGAAAGGTGTTTTAGCAGGCTCAGAAGTCAAGAAAAATACAAAGAGAAGAACTCTTATTGGTGGAGAAATTATTTTTGACAGAACAGGAGACACATAATGAGGAATTTAGATCCAGAAGTAGGTGAGCTCTGAAGACAGAAAGCTGCTGGGGGAAGATCCCACCTGTGGGCACCTCAGGGATCATGCCACTGTTGCTTGAGCCTATGTTTGTTCACTTAGAAAAGAATCCTACTCACAGCCTGATCCTGTGCACTTTATTTATTTTATTTACTTTATATATGGTCTACCTTTTTCACTGAGACTCAAAATGGGTTACACAGTGTAAGTCAATGCAATAATTCACATGAAACACGTAATAAGCAGTGCACTAAGACTAGGGTTACATCAATTTGAAACAGAGCAAAAATAATTACGCTTGGTATGTCAGACAATGCAGAAAATGATATGACAAAGGTAGAAAGTAACCTAACCCTAATGCCCAAGACAAACCAAGTTCAACACTGGGTACATGCAAGAACAGAGACTCAGCATCTGCACACTTCTTCACATACATTGAAACAGATTTCCTCAAATATTACATGCAGTTAGGGGGAGTTAGTTGTCAGGAAGAGATTATTAGAGTCAAGATGAATAAATAACTAAGCAATAAAAACAGCAAGACTGGAATAACAATACAGTAGGATGTGTAAATTGCAGTTCTCTGCATAAGACAAACAGGTCAAACCCTACACTAAAGGGTTAATGGACACAAATCTGACATCAAGAATTGCAAAACTGAACTATAGGAGAACTATTGCTGCAAAAGAGACTATTTGGTTTGGCAGTTATATCAGTTGAACACACTGAAGCATCAGCACTTGACCTGAAGGAATTAATGACAAAATTTAAGGAGAAAGAAAACCAAAGGCTGCCATTTTACTTATTCTCACAATTTCAAAAAACAAATTAGCAATGTCAAGTTTTGTGCTTTTAATTTTCCCTAGAATGCATCTGTTTTTGAAAATTGGTTAGCAGTGTGTGGGGGGGTGCGCAAGTAGTTAGCCTTGCCTAGTTCACGAAAAACCCTGGCACCAGCCCTGGATGTGTTGTGTTGTATGTAGAATAGTTTGCATTCTGAGAACATTCATCTTTTAATTTTTTAAAAAGTGTTATCATTATACTTTTCAAAACACAAAGAGGAAAAGAAGTCTTCACCGGGAGGGGGGAGTAAATTTTATGTAAGCACACTCATTAGACTTTTGACAGCTAATAAATGTACCCAAGGCACTTTTCAGTTGGGCTGCTTGCCAATGATTTGGAGAGCATTCTCTGAAATAAATCTCTCCCCTTATTGGCAGTAAAATGCAACATTTCATGTGAATTTTGTTTATTCAGTGTCAATGCAAGAAATTTGCAGTTAAAAAAAATCTTCAAGGTGCCAGAAAAAATCTGCTGAAAATGCTCTTCTAAATATATTCACATAACTGAAAACAGCTGAGAGCTTGCATCTCAGCTTCTTCTCTAGAATAAGAAACCTTTTCTTCTACTACTTACCAGTAATGATGCTATCAATCAATTTCGACTTGCATAGGCACACACCTGGCTATAGAACCCCCATTTAATTCATGTGTAGTGAAAGAGGTATGAATTAACATGTAATGGGATACAAAAACACATTGGTTTACAACATACAAAGGTCTTCCTGTTCAATACCGTCTATTCTGAAAGTAAAATTACTGACTTCAGGGGAGGACTATACAAATTTCCACATAGTCTCAGAAATCACAGTAGAAGAAAGCCTGTGTGATGTGGTCTTTATTTGTTTAATGTATTTTGATATCACTTTACCTTGCAGCTCAAAGCAGTTATGAAAGCGAGAATATAATTCTGGGAGATACAGGATAGGTTATTGTGAGGGGAAAATGGAGATGAGGGAACCATGCCCTGGCCCTTAGTTCATTGGGGAAAAGCTGGAACAAAAATGCAGTAGATGCAGGGGTCATTTCGTAGAAAAAGAGCTAGGGGAACTCATTAGCATAACTCATTAGCATATGCCACACCCCCTGACATCAGGGGCCCGACGGTGGACCTGCAAGGCCAGCAGGAGTGCGAGGAAGCCCCGCCAAGGCCCTCCCTGGCCCCAGGCAGGCAGGGGTGGGGAGAGGTGGGGAGGAAGCAACTTACCCTCCCTCTTCTCCTGCCTCCTCCTGGCTGAATGAGGGCTGGAAGCGGGGCGGCCGGAAGCAGGGGCGGGGCTTCGTCATGTGCCCCGCCCCCTGCACCTCACCCGGGGGAACTGCGTTCCCCCGCGTTCCCCCCCCCCGAAATGACCTCTGAGTAGATGGATAGTGTGTTTGAAGCAAATGTGATGAATTAATAATTTCACACAAAAAATATTATGGGAGAATGCTGGCAGACAGCAAATTTCCTCCATTGAACAATTCTGGCCTATTGAGGTTTCTTTTTGGGGAGAACTCATTGAATTCAGTAGGGCTTAACTGATATGGCTTTCTCTCTTTAGTTGTCTTATGTACACCAAATAAAACAGCTTTAGCTAAGCAGCACCAATCTTCTAGAGTTATTTCCCCTCGTGTAGTTATAATTACAAAAGACTACACTAGTAGTAGGAATGGTGTTGAGTTCAGAACTGCAGACCAGAACCATGAGTTCCAAGTGGTCTGAAGCAAGGGTCTTTTCATAGAAAAAGAGCTGCAGGAGCTCATTAGCATATGGTATGCTAATGAGCTACTAGGCTATTAGCATAATAGCTCATTAGCATATGCAACGCCCCCTGACATCACCGGAAGTGATGTCAGAAGGGGAAGCAAAGGGGGGAGGCATCTTCAAAAGCCTCCCCTTCCCTAGCGGGGGGGGGAGCAAAGAAAGAAGGGGTTCAAAGTTTAAACCCCTTCTCACTAGAGTTGGGCCGCAGAAGGAGGAAAGAAGGAAGGAGAGAGAGAGAGAGAGAGAGAGAGAGAGAGAGAAGGAACGAAGGAAG
>NW_015175373.1:118174-125313 GCF_001447785.1 Gekko japonicus
GGGAAAGAGAGAAAGGAAGGAGGGGAAGGGAAATAGAGAAAGAAAAGGAGGGAAAGAAAAGGAAAGGGGAAGGAAAAAAGGGAAAGAAAGAGGGCAAAGAGATGGGGGGAGGGGGAGGCTCTCCCACCCCCCACTCAAGCCTCCGCCACCCCCCACAGATCCCTCACTTACCCCTGGAGGCAGCAGGGGGGCCTCTTCTGGCCTCCTTCGGGCCACAGTGCTCCGGCGCTGGCCTAGGCAGGCTGTGTGGGGGCTCTCCTGGCCTCCGCTGGGCCACAGCGCTTCGGCGCTGGCCCAGGGAGGCGGTGGGGGGCTCTCCTGGCCTCCTCTGGGATGCAGTGCTCCAGCACTGGCCCAGGGAGGCAGCGGGGGGGCTCTGCTGGCCTCCTCTCGGCTGCAGCACTCCGGCGCTGGCCCAGGGAGACAGCGGGGGGGCTCTCCTGGCCTCTTCTGGGCCGCAGTGCTCCACGTTGGCCCAGGGAGGCGGTGGGGTGCTCTGTTGGCCTCCTCTGGGCCGCAGCCTCCACGTTGGCCCAGGGAGGTGGCGGGGGGCTCTCCTGGCCTCCTCTGGGCTGCAGTGGGCCCCAAGAAGGCGGTAACGGGCATCCCCAGGCCGCAGCACTCCACCACAGGCCCTGGAAAGGCAGAGACAGGCCTCCTCGGGCCTCCCTGGGGCCACAGCGCTTCAGAGCCGGCAGCCAGCGTTTCGCTCTCAGTCTAGAGGGAGTCAGCGAAGGGGATGGACGCTCTGCTGAGGGAGCTGTAACCCCTCCACGGGGAGAAGGAGGCAGACCTAGTGAGCAGCAGCAAGCAGGGAAAGCACACCTTCACGGCCCCACCCATTACGGACCCCTGTAAGGAATGGATCTGGAGCCCTATCTATGCAAAGCTCTGCCACTGAGCTGTGGCCCTTCCTCAGCATTTTGAGGAATTTTAGGACAGTGGAAAAAATCTGAAGCCTGTGTTCCTATGGTAATCCCCCTTGAGGGTTGTTTCCTATCAGAGAAATTGTGTAGCACTTTAAAGCTGCTTGGAGCAAGCCCAAATAATAAAATGATCTTTAAGCACCTAGCAAAAAGTTCCCTGACTAGGGAGATCAATACAAAACCCCAGCATGGGAATGCTTAAGGAATTACTTTGGTAGTATACTCTGGAACTGAACTGCTGAAAGGCCCCTTGTAATATTTATGACCTGAGCACTTAATCTTAGTCACTCACTTTAGTCAATTGCTTCCTTTTAGTTATAAGCAAACTGGGGTGAAAGGTCAGGAGGTCATTGTTGTCTGAAGAGGTATCTAGGTTTGGACCAAGTAATAACAGATTTGTAGGTTCGGAGTAGGCTGGTTTATTCACAAGTGGTTATGTAACTTCTTTGCATCCACTGAACAAAGATCTAAATTTTCACTGTTTTCATGGAGGCTATTGTCTTTAGCGTTCCCTTAAAACACACATTTTTCATTTTTCTTCTTAAACATATGCAAACTAGACATGTTATTCCCAGATTATTTTCCATGAGGATTTTTTCAATAGGTTGCAACCACAGAGGCTGAGTTTTGAAAAGGCAGATTTTATACATATAAATAGGAAGATGAATAACCGACTCCACAAGAGGTTATATCCAGCCAAAGCGAAGCACTTTTAATTCCCATTGGTTTTAACAGTGAAGGTGTGCTTAAGCTTCCTGTAAAAATCAATGGTAAATTAATATTCTTGCTTGGGCTAGATCATATTCACAATTATTAAGCATTTTTAAAAATAAATTTTACTTTATATCCTGCCCTTACTCTAAAGAGCTCAAGGCAGGGTATTGCCACCATTTTATTCTTACAATGACCATGCAAAGTAGGTTGGACTGAAAGAATGACTTGGCCAAGGTCACCCAGTGAACTTCTTAGAGTGGAGATTTGAATCTTGTGCTGGTCCAGTAGTTTTAACCATTTTGTTTGTTTGATTGAGTGATTGATTGATACCCCACCATCGCTCAGGGCAGCTCACAAAAATCACATAAACAATTATATAACAAAGATAAAACCATCTAAAAACAGTTTAAAACAAAAAGTGCTAGCTAGTTGTAACTAACACATTAGAGATGGCGGCAATTTTGCCATACTGCCTACCAATTTCTATAGCATTTTACAGTTTATCAAGATCTGGCTTCAACCTAGACTTTACTTCCTAGTCACAATGGATAATACCACTTTTGGACTGGTGTATATGTGATTCCCCCTCCCCTGGTGCTGTGTCTCCTGTACAGGGCCAAAGTTTTACTTAAGTTCACTGAAAGTCAGGCTCCCCCCCACACACACACAATAGGCAGCCTGTCTGTTTGCCCTGCAAGGGACAGAAACCAATGAGGCTGAAGTTGGTTCCTTATTCCCAGTTCTTTATTCATTCCTTATTCGCGTCTTATTCATGAATTCATCAAAAAACAGTGAGGAGAGTTTGAAAGCTCTAACCCCCAAAATAAGATTTGGACCCCCAAACTTCATACACCCCCATGTTCGACGAACTCTCCCCTTTGAGGGGACATATGCTGTGTCCTGGTCCAAAGTGCAGTTCTTGTGCCAGCTGTTCCAAAGTGAGGCACCCCCAGGACAATCACAGAGGCAGACACTGGGGCCAAGCTGTACCCCAAAACAATCTTTGGACCACCACAAAGGACTCATCCCCACACTCTGGAGACTGTTCCCTAGAAGATGACATACAGTGATGCCCGGTCCAAACACTGGTTCCAGAGCCACAGGTTTCCATTTCAGGTGCACACAAGAAGCCTGTATTTGAATAAGGAGCTGGTTTCACTGTTTGCCCACTACATCCCGGAATAAGGTTTGGACCACCTATGTCATACACTCCCATGTTCAGTGAACTCTCCCCTTTGAGGTGACATATGCTGTGTCCTGGTCCAAAGCACGGTTCTTGTGCCAGCTGCTCCAAAGTGTGATGCCCCTAGGACAGTCACACAGGCAGACACTGGGGCCTGGCTGCAGCCCCAAACTATCTTTGGACCACCCCAACTGACACATCCCCATGCTCTGGAGACTGCCCCCTGCAAGCTGACATACAGTGATGCCCGGTCCAAACACTGGTTCCGGCGCCACGAGCTTCTATTCGGAGTGCCTCTCAGAGGCCTGTATTACAAAGAAGATTTGAATAAGGAAGTGTCCCCTACATCCAAAATTAAGATTGGACCACCACATGTCATACACTCCCATGTTCAGCGGACTCTCCACTTCGAGGTGACATATGCCATGTCCTGGTCCGAAGCGCAGTTCTTGTGCCAGCTGCTCCAAAGTGAGGCACCCCAAGACAATCACACAGGCAGACACTGGGACCAAGCTGCACCCCAAAACAATCTTTGGACCACCTCAAAGGACTCATCCCCATGCTCTGGAGACTGCCCCCTGCAAGATGACATAAAGTGAAGCCCAGTCCAAACACTGGTTCCGGCGTCATGACCTTCTATTCGGAGTGCCTCACAGAGGCCTGTATTACAAAGAAGATTTGATTAAGGAAGTGCCCCCTGCACCCAAAATAAAGATTGGACCGCCACATACCATAAACTCCCATGTTAAGTGGAGTCTCCCCTTCGAGGCAACATATGCCATGTACTGGTCCAAAGTGTGGTTCTTGTGCCAGCTGCTCTGAAGTGTAATGCCCCTAGGGCAGTCACACAGGCAGACAGTGGGGCCTGGCTGAACCTCAAAACAATCTTTGGACCACCCCAACTGACATATCACCACACTCTGGGGTCTATCCCGTGCAAGATGACATACAGTGGTGCCTGGTCCAAACACTGGTTCCAGTGCCATGACCTTCTATTTGGAGTGCCTCCCAGAAGATATGAATAAGGAAAGGGGGTCCACTGCAGAGACAGCTCCCCAATCTCAAACAACTCACCCACAATAATACAACATGGACACTGGTACCAGAGCTTGTAACACACCCTGATGCCGCATGCACCCAAACAACACAATCACTGGACCTAACAACATCAACTATGCCATCTCAGGCTTATTCACCTGCTCATCTTCTAACATTGTATGTGTTATCAAATATCAACAATGCCCTTCAGTTCTCTATATAGGACAAACAGGTCAAATCCTATGCCAAAGGATAAATAGACATAAATCTGACATCAAGATTCACAAAATAAAGAAACCTGTAGAACATTTTAACCTCCCAGGGCACTCCATGGGGGACCTCAGAGTAGCTGTTTCATGTCAAAGGAATGTCAGAAACAGACTGAAATGGGAGATTGCAGAATTGCAAGTTATTGCAGTACTCAGGACAATGGAACCCCCAGGGTTTGACAGAGATATTGGCTGCAATTCATTCTGTTCTTACTTATACCCAGAAATTGCAGTTTGTTGGTCTTATAGAGGCCACTGGACTCAAACTTTGTTCTGACATCTGTTGTTCACTCATAGAATAATAGAATCATAGAGTTGGAGGGGATCTCCAGGGTCATCTAGTCCAACCCCCTGTACATTGCAGGAAATTCACCAATACCTCCCCCCCCACACACACCCAGTGACTGATATTGCACGCCCAGAAGATGACAAAAGAACTCCAAGATCTCTAGCCAAACTGGCCTGGAGAAAAATTGTTTCCTTACCCCAAGGTGGCAATCAGCATTTCCCTGGGCATGTAAGAAAGGGTCTTTATTATCTGTATGCCAACATGCTGCTATTTATATGTCCTACTACTTGTGTTATTCCAATCTTAGCTAAGAATTTTCCTTGGTTACATATGCATATTGACTCTATTCAATCCTTCCTGGCAATTAAACACCCCTCCCCACTTGCATGTAATATTTGAGGCAATCTGTTTCTATGTAAAGAAGTGTGCACACACTGAGTCTCTGTTCTCACATGTGCACAGGATTGAGCCTGGTTTGTCTTGGGGTGCAGCTGGATTCTAGCCTCATTCTCACATTTCCTTGTTAATTCTTGCATTCATGTGGTAATTTGCTGCCATCCATTGATCTTAGCCCAATGGTCCAGTTTCAGCTCTGCATATACACTTTGGTTCTTAGGTGCCTCCACTGATGGCTGCCACCACCCACTTTTTCCCTGTAAGTAGCCCTTGAGATTTTGTTCCAATTTATCTGAAGAACTGTGCTTTGCACATGAAAGCTTATACTTTGAATAAAACTTGGTTGGTCTTTAAGGTGCCACTGGACTTAAACTTTGTTCTGCTGCTTCAGACCAACACGGCTACCCTCCTGATTTGATCTCAAAGGTGCTACTATGGAAAGTCTGTGTGTGTGATTGCTCAGTGACTGGAGACTAAGCCACATGTGACTGGTGCCTTTGGAAAGCCAGAAAGAATGGTCCTGACTTGAGGACAACATCATAAATGCATTCTTACAACACTATACCTTGCTACAGAAAGAAAGATATCGGGAGACCAAATCTACTTGGTCAAGGAAAACATTTCTACAAATCAATGATGATGTCACAATTCAGAAAAGAGCCAACCCACATATATGAAAATACGCATTCAGTACGCTCCTGAAATAGGTCCGAAAAATTAATCCTACCTCAAATAGCCAATGTGGGTTATGTTTAGTAAGTTGTTTCAGGGCCAAAAGCATCCCATTGACACTTGCGCCAGTTGGCATACAGATAATAAAGGAGTTAACAACAGATGTGAGACTCAAGTTTGAGTCCAGTGGCCTCTATAAGACCCACAAAGTTTAATTTCTAGGTATAAGTAAGAACAGAATGACTTAGCGTTTGTAGTGAGATAAAAAGCCAATATCTCTGTTAAGCTCTGGGGGTTCCATTGTCCTGAGTGTTACAATAACTTGCAATTCAGCAATCTCCCTTCCAGTCTCTTTCTGAAATTCCTTTGAAATAAAACAGCTACTTTGAGGTCCCCCGTTGAGTGCCCTGGGAGTTTGAAATGTTCTCCTACAGGTTTCTCAGTTTTGTGGCTCCTGAGGTCAGATTTGCATCCATGTCAGTTGCAACGGCCAAAAGTTTTTTGGGGGGTGCAGCTTGGCCCCAGTGTCTGCCTGTGTGATTATCCTGGTGGCATCACACTTTGGAGCAGCTGGCACAAGAATCACACTATCGATTAGGACGCGGCATATGTTCCCTGGAAGGGGAGAGTCCACTGAACATGGGAGTGTATGAAATGTGGGGGTCCAAACCTCATTTTGGGTGCAGGGGGAACTTCCTTATTCAAATCTTCTTTGTAATACAGGCCTCTGTGAGGCACTCCAAATAGAAGCTCGTGGGGCCAGAACCAGTGTTTGGAATGGGCATCACTGTATGTCATCTTCCAGGGGACAGACTCCGGAGCGTGGGGATCTGTCATTTGGGGTGATCCAAAGATTGTTTTGGGCTACAGCCAGTCCCCAGTGTCTGCCTGTGTGACTGTCCTAGGGGCATCACACTTTGGAGCAACTGGCACAAGAACCACACTTTGGACCAGGACACAGCATATGTCACCTCGAAGGGGAGAGTCTTCTGAACATGAGGGTGTATGAAGTCTGGGGGTCCAAATCTTATTTTGGGGTTCAGAGCTTTCAAACTCTCCTCACTGTTTTTGGATGAATTCATGAATAAGACGCGAACAAGGAATGAATAAGGAACTGGGAATAAGGAACCAACTTCAGCCTCATTGCTGAAAGGCAGTCTGTGCTCCAGAAACCTGGGAATATATAGAGAAAGGCCAAGACTCCTTCCCTTGGTGACAGACCGTCCACCTTCCCTGCAGATGGGGTGGAATACAGGTGAAGGATTAAGCCCTCCATCTGCAATAGTAAAGAGTTAGATGGGTAATTGTGATAGATGGAGCTGATCATCCTTCTATGATATTCTGATTAAAATCTGACACTTCTCAGAAATCTTTTATTATATTTAAAATTACTGCCACCATGGACACATGTACAAATCTTCTTGTTTAAGCAAAAGGCAGGCTGTCTATTTTTAGAGAAAACCAGAGGATTTGGGTGAAGGAAGCTTCCTTACCTTATTGTGCTTCTCTTGTTCAAAGTGTATTTTCTCCTGGTCAGGCTCTGATATTTTCTCTCTGGAAAGAAAGAAAGAAAGAAAGAAAGAAAGAAAGAAAGAAAGAAAGAAAGAAAGAAAGAAAGAAAGAAAGAAAGAAAGAAAGAGAAAGAAAGAGAG
>NW_015175373.1:125610-151590 GCF_001447785.1 Gekko japonicus
GGAAGGAAGGAAGGAAGGAAGGAAGGATGGAAGGAAGGAAGGAAGGAAGGAAGGAAGGAAGGAAGACTACTCCATCTCCAGCTTGAGGAACCCAAGAGAGGATATGCTCACTCAAACGCAGCAACTCACACTTCCCTGTGCCTGCTATGTAAGTGAGATTTGAACTGCCTACTAGAAAAGGGAAGCTTTCTTCTACCCATCTAAAATTGGGCAGGGAGACTTCTTAGTTGAGGTATATAGTCTGTGAAAATTTCAGCCTCATTGTATGGAGAGGGAAGTTGCTAACTTAACTGAATTTGCCATTGGAACCAATGGAAACCATTATCAGATTGATTTCTTAATATGACTAAACTTCTTGTCCAATATTTAAAAACCCAGCTAAAGTTTTCAAAATAACATGAAAGTTGAATGGAGTCTGACATTTTTGTATGTCCATACCTAATTTTGTTGTTGTTCAGTCTCACAGTCATCAATCTTTCCCAGCATCAGGGTCTTCTCCAGTGAGTGCTCCCTTCTCATTTGGTGGCCAAAGTATTTGAGCTTCAGTTTCATTATCTGGCCTTCCAGGGAACAGTCAGGGTTGATTTCTTTTAGGATTGACTGATTTGATCTTCTTGCAGTCCAAGGGACTCTCAAGAGTCTTCTCCAGCACCATAGTTCAAAAGAATCTATTCTTCGGCGCTCGGCCTTCCTTATAGTCCAACTCTCGCAGCCATACATGACTACTGGGAATACCATTGCTTGGACCATGCGTATTTTTGTTGGCAGGGTGATGTCTCTACTTTTTATCATGCTGTTGAGGTTCGCCATCGCTTTCCTCCCAAGGAGCAGGCGTCTTTTAATTTCATGGCTGCAGTCACAGTCTGCGGTGATCTGGGATCCCAGGAACGTGAAGTCTGTCACCACTTCCACGACTTCCCCTTCTATTTGCCAAGGAGTGATGGGGCCGGATGCCATGATCTTAGTTTTTTTGATGTTGAGCTTCAAGCCCACTTTTGCGCTCTCCTCTTTTACCCTGAGCAAGAGGCTCTTTAGGTCCTCTTCACTTTCTGCCATTAGAGTGGTATCGTCTGCATATCTGAGGTTGTTGATCTTTTCCCCAGCAATCTTAATTCCCGCTTGTGATTCATCCAGGCCAGCATTTCGCATGATGTACTCTGCATATATATTAAATAAGCAAGGCGACAATATACATCCTTGTCGTACTCCTTTTCCTATGCTGAACCAATCAGTTGTTCCATATCCGGTTCTAACTGTCGCTTCTTGGCCCTTATACAGGTTTCTCAAGAGACATGTGAGGTGGTCTGGTACTCCCATCTCTTTAAGGACCTGCCATAGTTTGTTGTGATCCACACAGTCAAAAGCTTTAGCATAGTCAATGAAGCAGAAGTAGATATTTTTCTGGTACTCTCTTGCTTTCTCCATAATCCAGCGAATGTTGGCAATTTGATCTCTAGTTCCTCTACCTCTTCGAAACCCAGCTTGTACTTCTGGTAGTTCTCTATCCACGTACTGTTGAAGCCTAGCTTGTAGGATCTTGAGCATGACCTTGCTAGCGTGTGATATGAGTGCAATTGTGCGATAGTTTGAACATTCCTTGGCATTGCCCTTCTTTGGGATTGGAATGTATACTGACCTTTTCCAATCCTGTGGCCACTGTTGCGTTTTCCAAATTTGCTGGCAAATGGAGTGCAGCACTTTAACAGCATCATCTTCTAAGACTTTGAATAGTTCAGCTGGAATACCATCACCTCCACTAGCTTTGTTGTTAGCAATGCTTTCTAAGGCCCATTTAACTTCACATTCCAGGATGTCTGGCTCGAGGTCAGTGATTATACCGTCGTGGTTGTCAAGGACATCGAGGTCTTTCTTGTATAGTTCTTCTGTGTATTCTTGCCATCTTTTCCTAATCTCTTCTGCTTCTGTTAGGTCCCTACCGTTTTTGTCCTTTATCATGGCCAGCTTTGCATGGAACGCTCCCTTGATTTCTCCAATTTTCTTGAAGAGATCTCTAGTCCTTCCCATTCTATTGTTTTCTTCTATTACTTTGCACTGTTCATTCAGGAAGGGCTCCTTATCTCTCCTTGCTGTTCTCTGGAAATCTGCGTTCAGTTGGGTAAATCTTTCCTTTTCGCCTTTGCCTTTTGCTTTCCTTCTTTCCTCTGCTATTTGTAAAGCCTCATCAGACAGCCACTTTGCTTTCTTTCATTTCTTGCAATACCTAATACCTATTGATAAATATAAGCAAAAATTATGGTATCTTTGACACAAATACAATGTATTATTTACACATTAACATTTCTGGTCTAAACATGGTATAATCAAATTGATACTTGCAGTGACATTACTGAGAGGAGAATTGCTATATTCTCTTAAATTGACTCTGGTGTGCTCCCTGATGGGTTTTAAATGCAGCATTTTCTCTACTCAGAGGCTCTCAACAAATTAGTGAATCCCTTCTTCCTGTCACAATTGAATGAATCAAAATCTCACCTTCAAAGCTCACACAAAAAGCACTGAGTCAGTTGGGGTCATCCTGTTCACTCACTGAAGGTGAGAAAGGAGGGATAAAAATAAGCTACATAAATAAGTAAATAAATATATGTACTGTTGAAATTGTGGCCTGAGATTCCACATACTGACTCAGTGCTTGCTGCTCCCTTAAGGAATGTTCATGATCTTTCCCTTGCTAAAATGATGAGTATGCATTGCTTTAAAGCAGATTATAACTTGTGGATGAAAAATGGTGGTTGTAGAAAGATAAAAGCAAGAGACAATGAATAACCTTGGGGGAAATCTTTTATTTTTGGCTGTAAGACCTCGCTATAGTCAAAGAAAAGCTTCTCAAATCGATATGATTTTTATATGTGCATAAATATAGACCAAGGAATTGTAAAGAAATGCAATCAAATATTTATAATTATTCAAATTTATTTATATGATGCCATCCTTGTATGTGTCACATGAAACAAACAGTATGTGGAGAGTATAATAAGTAGGACCAGCAATGGCACAGCATAGTTATTGATGAAGCGTGAGCTAAGATGGCCATTCCATTTATGTAGTGGATTTTTAGCATGTCACATCCCAAGAACGTACAGTAGGTAACATTTTGCCAATTATAATATCTAATTCCTGCCTTTCCTTCATTATCAAAATTCTTTCTGAATGAAAACAACTTATAAATATTGTAGAGTAGAGGTGGGCAGAAAGTAGTCCATTAGCCAATTGTGGGTGTTCACTTAGTTTCTGACAATTCCTGGGATTCTTGACAAAAGAAAAAATATTGACTAGGTGGACCTGTGTGTGACTTGGATTGGGCTTCTTATGTTCTTAAGCAAGTGTACATATTCAGGGGGGAAATGGTACAAATTAATTATGCCCAACTGTTATGGGATCCCAAGTCACAGATAAGAACATTAGAAGAGCCCTGCTGGGTCATACCAATTGTTGAGAAAGAGACTAATATTTGTTGTTTATGGAGTAATATCTGCTGACATACCACTTGGACTGTGCATACACATACACCCTAGGCTTAGGGAAAGCTGCTTGAATCACCTGTTGTGAGAGGTTTCACATAGAAGGTATCTACTTGTTTTCATGTTAATGAAGCTAGCAAACACATACAGCTCCTAGCCTTATGGAAAGAGAAGCACATTTCGCCATTGTTAGCAGAAACAACAGCTAAGGAGAGATAACCCTCCATTGCTGAGGGACTGGATGTCACGCAATACACTTCTTCAATCTACATCTGAATTGCCATTTCCTGGCAGATGTCGCTTTGATTCCCTGGGAAAGCCTAGATCTATCTGCACATCAAGGAAGGTCCTGATGCCAAGACTTCACACCTGACCAGATGGCTTGTCCCAGAGTTAGAGTCTAGTGTTTCAAATATTGGCCAAACTCTTAGGTCAACCCCTTACCACACGCATCAATAAGATGTAGGGATGGGACGGACTTACAGGTAGGTGGGTTCCCAGCTTGGCAAGGTTGCCACCCACCCGAAGATTCACCTATAAAAAGTGAAGACCATGTGTTGAGTCTTTGCTAGCAGCAAACCCTTCATCATCCCCTGTCTACTTTTATCCCCTAAAGTCCAGCTTACTATCTAACAACCCTTTGTCTATTCTTGATCTCTTGGACTGCAGCCAAAGAGGTCCACACTTTGCTGGCTGGTTCTGGCAGTGTGAGTTAGAAATACCCCTAGGTACTATTTTTTTTACCCCTCAATTCTTCATTGCAACAGACAAGGCTTCAGGAAAGAGAAGTATGAACGTATACCTACCTACCTCCTAAGTAAAAGGGAACTATTTTTCTATTTCTGTACTCGTAAAGGAACTTGATTGTATGTGTGTGAGATTCTGTTTTGTGTGTATGTGATTTTGATATTCTTCAGTAAAAAACAAATTGTTTTAAATTCACCAGTCTCATCTCTCTCACTGGGACATTCTTGGGGTGAACCAGACTTCCATAAACTTTGGCAGGAACCCATATTAAATTTAGCTTGCCATCTGTTGTAGATAAAACAGTTTGGCTAACACAATGGTCCATCTGGTCCAGCATCCTGTCTCACACAATGGCCAACCAGGTTCTCTGGATGGCCAACAACAGAGCATAGAGGTTGAGGCCTTCCCCTGGTGTTGCGTCTTGGTTCTGGGATTGAGAGGATTAGAGCCACTAAATGTGGAGGTTCCCCTCAGTCATTATGGCTAGTAGCTATTGAGAGAATTATCCTCCATGAATCTATCTAATCCCCCTTTTAAAGCTGTTTATCCCTGTTGCCATCACTACAACCTCTGGTAGCAAATTATACTTTTTAATCACTTTCTGTATAAAGTAGGGCCTTGAACTGTACAAGATATAGAGGATGAGGGAGGCCAGGACAAATATCATAACAAAAGGGGGGAAATGGGATGTACTGCAAATCTCAAGAAAGAATCAGCCTTGAGTAATTTATAGACCTGAAGTCATTTTATTCCTTTTCTGAACTGTGAAAAAGCATTATCTTCATTCTACGAATGAAGGAATCTATGCAAGCAGAACTAAGACAAAAGAGTTTGTAAACAAGAGACTGTATGCTTCATTAACTGTGTTCAAAAGCATGACTCTTTCAAGCATGAGGACATGCAGAATCCCAAAACATTTTTGCAATAATAAATGAACCTCCTTCTGCCCTACGGTGTCATTGAATTTCTCTTGTAATTAGTGTTATCAATACAGGTATTCCCCCAGGACATTGGTAGCTCTAGTTGTCTCATCCAGCTACACACACACTGGATGGGGGACAGGACAATCTGACCTCTCTGAGAATTCAAATCCCCTTTGTCTGACTTAATACTAGACTAAGACCTTCTGGCCAGTGGTAAATCATATGCAATGCTGCCAATCAGAATCATTAACACATCCCTCCAGGAGCTCCTGCTGTCTGACTTGGTTATCTGTTTTTACTTCCCTCTCCCTGCAATCTCAGGATTATCTGGAGAAAGAGCTCACTGCCAGGGGCAATGTTTTTATCCCTTGGCCAAAAAACAAGGAGTTGAATTCTTCCACTCAATCACACTAACTGACATTGAACTGTTACAAAGTTTCCAGGTGCAGCTCTGAATTGCAATATTCTTTAAAGAGAAAATGAACAAATCATCAATGGAGGTCCTCAAGAACCAACTAGAGAGTTTGGGATGATAAGGAATTACTCCTTTCATAAGATGTTTGTGGGTTTCTCTCTACAAATGTCAATCACAGATGTAGACATAGTTCTGAAGGAAAGATCAATGGTGCAAAGTGTTGTTGTTTTTTACAGTGATGGGGCAATTCATAAATTGAATTAACAATAACAAGTGGGGACCTGCAACAAAATGTTCTGTAATGTGTTGTAGTTTAAGTTGTAATTGCATTTTTTTAAAACTGCAGTGTAGAATTTGTAGTTAATAAGTGTATATACTCAGGGAGATGAAGCAGGAACTCAGATGACTTCAGCGAGTTTGGTGGCGTGCTCATGATGAAGCTACAAGAGCATCTTATAGGACATTTCTGAGATCTTATAAGGTGGCAGTGAAGGCTGCAAAGAGGAAATTCTACTCAGTCTCCATTGTGTCCGCTAGCTCACACCCAGCACAATAGTTTAAGATAATTTGATCTTTGACATCCCTCACAGAGAGGACTCAAAACAATAGGAATTTGGTTATTAGCTGTGATAAAGTTTTGTGGATAAAGCCTTGTCGCTCTGCTGTGACCTGCCTGCCAATATTGATACAATAAGTAAACTGGAGGCCCCTTGGCCGTCTTTGGATTCAGTCTTTAACACCTTCAACCTGCTCTCCTCTGCTGATGTTGACAGGATTCTGGGTGTTGCTAGGCCAGCACATGCCTCTTGGATCCATGTCTCTCATGATGCACAAATCTGTGCCCTGTGTGACCCTTTGGCTGAATTGGAATCACACAGTCGGAGTCCAACGAGTTAGATGAATCTATTTATTGCAATGAAAACAGGGAATACAGGGGCTGAGGACCTTAGCACTTCAGCAATCCCAAGCCATATTCTGCCATAACCAGGAAGGGTAGATGGTCTTATACCCCAAATGACATCACATATAGTTTACACATTAAAGAATCTCTAATTGGAGCTGCGGTGGCTCAAGTGGTTAAGACGCTGAACTGCAGGCTGTGGAAGGTCAGTAGTTCAGTAGTTCGAGACCCGGGTTGCCGCAGGACGGAGTGAGCTCCCGTCTCTAGTTCCAGCTCCTGCCAACCTAGCAGTTCGAAAGCAAGAAATTGCAAGTAGATAAATAGGTACCACTTCAGTGGGAAGGTAACAGCGTTCCGTGCGCCTTGGTGTTTAGTCATGCCGGCTACATGACCACGGAAGCGTCTTCGGACAGCGCTGGCTCTTCGGCTTTGAAACGGAGATGAGCACCGCAACCCTAGAGTCGGATTCGACTGGCTTTCGAGCAAGGGAACCTTTACCTTTACCTAATTGGAGCCCAGCAGGTAACATCATAGAAGCATCACTTGACTCAGTGTGTCTCTTATTGGTGTCAGTAATTACGCTTCCTTGTCTGGTCTCCAGAATGTGAGATACTGAAGAACACCGGGACCATTTCTGGCCTTGCTGAAGTCAGCCTCATGCCTCGCTTCTGGAGAGCTAGCTGATAAGGGCTGAGATCCACATTAAACTTAGCTCTTGGCACGTTTCCCAGTACCAGATGTTTTGAGAACACTTCCAGAGTTAACCGTCCTTCTTCCATCTGGGCTAAATACCAAAATCTGAATTTACTATGGTTAAACTCTTATGAGGGCACAGTGACAGCTGTCAGCATATAAACATGTCAGCATTCAGAAATCACATTCATTTTTCCCTTGTCCTACACTCATGGCTAGTGAAAGCCAGTGATGAAAGGTCCACTGCTTTTTAACTTGTTCATTAATGATTTGGAGTTGGGAGTAAGCAGTGAAGTGGCTAAATTTGCAGATGATACGAAGTTGTTCAAGGTGGTGAAAACCAGTGAGGATTGTGAGGCACTCCAAAGGGATCTGTCAAAGATGGGCGAGTGGGCGTCAACATAGCAAATGGGGCTAATGTCGAGACAGTGTGTGACTGCCGCTATATAAATCAATGGTGCGACCCCATCTGGAATACTGTGTGCAATTCTGGTCACCACACCTTAAAAAGGATATTATAGCTTTGGAAAAAGTGCAGAAAAGGGCAACTAGAATGATAAAAGGGTTGGAACACTTTCCCTATGAGAAAAAAATTAAGGCGCTTAGGGCTCTTTAGCTCGGAGAAACGACGACTGAGGGGTGACATGATTGAGGTTTATAAGATTATGCATGGGAAAGAGCAGGTAGAGAAAGAGGTACTTTTCTCCCTTTCTCACAATACAAGAACTCGTGGGCACTCCATGAAATTGCTGAGCGGTCGGGTTAGAACAGATATAAGGAAGTACTTCTTCACCCAAAGAGTGATTAACACTTGGAATTCACTGCCACAGGAAGTGGTGGTGGCTACAAGCATGGACGGCTTCAAAAGGGAATTAGATAAGCATACGGAGCAGAGGTCCATCAGTGGCTATTAGCCACAAGGTATAGATAGGGACTCTGGGGCAAGTGATGCTCTGTCATCTTGGTGCTTGGGGGGGTCAACAGTGGGATGGTTTCTAATGTCCTGGCACCACTGGTGGACCTCCTGATGGCACTGGTATTTCTGGCCACTGTGTGATACAGAGTGTTGGACTGGATGGGCCTTGGCCTGATCCAACATTGGCATCTCTTATGTTCTTATGTTCTTATGATATGGGGCCCACTGATGAACATTGTCAATCTGTCCCTGGAAACAGGGGTCTATCCGGAGGGTCTTAAAGAGGCTGTGGTTATACCACTCTTTTAAAAGCCATCACTGGATTCTTCCAGTCCTATCAATTACCTCCCAGTATTGAATTTATCATTCCTGGGAAAGGTAATTGAGAGAGCAGTAGCTGAGCATCTCCAGTTTCCTGGATGACACATCGGCATTGGACCCATTCCAGTCTGACTTTCGTCCTGGCCATGGGACAGAGATGGTGTTGGTCACCTTGACAGACAATTCCACAGGCAGTTGGATCGAGGTGGTTCAGCGCTGCTGTTATTACTCGACCTTACAGCAGCATTTGACACAGTCAATTATGATCTTTTGACCCACCGCCTCACTGATGTGGGGTGGCCCTGAAATGGCTTTCCTCATTTTTCCATGGTTAGGGACAGAGGGTGGCTCTGGGGTGGGGATGCCCACCAGGTAGCCCTTAAAATGCAGGGCTCCTCAAGGAGCAATCCTTTCCCCGATGGCGCAGAGTTTTGGGGTTGGGCGCCATCAGTATGTAGATGACACCCAGCTATATCTGCTACTGGATAGCTGCCCAGATACCGCCCCACAGAATCTGGCTATGGGCTTGGAGGCCATGGTAGGGTGGCTAAAAAACAGCAGGCTGAGGCTGAATCCAGAAAAGATAGAGGTTCTGTAACTGGGAGGAGGGGCTTCAGGGGCTTCCCACTCTTGATGGGGCACCATTAACACCAGCACAATCCATCAGGAGTTTGGGCATGGCTCTGGATGCCTCCCTAACCATGGAGGCCCAGGCCATGTATGTTGCCAGGCTGGCATTTTTTAATCTATGCCAAGAATGGCAATTAGCCCCCTTCTTCTCACGCCCTGACCTAGCCACAGTAATCCATGCAATGGTCACCTCCAGGCTAGACTTTCTCTATGCTGGCCTGCCCTTGAGACTGACTCAGAAGCTCCAGCTGGTCCAGAATGTGATAGCGTGCATCCTGGCGGGAACACCACAGATGACACATATACAACCTGTGCTGCGCTAGCTACACTGGCTTCCAGTGGACTATCAAATCAGAATCAAAGTTCTAGTATTGACTTTTAAAGGATCCACATATCTTTGGGACTGTCTCCTACGGAGTGATCCGTAGCCCCAAATATATCCAACTCTCCTCAACTAGGGCCCAGGCCTTCTCGGTCTTGGCCCTGACCTGGTGGAACTCTCTGCCAAACAACATCAGGGTCCTGCAGGATTTAATGCAATTCTTCAGGGCCTGTAAGGCAGAGATGTTCCACCAAGCTTTTGGTTGAGGACAGTGACAGTATGACCATCGCTGGAGCCCTTCCTCTTTCTTTTTGTTTCACCTGTTTCCATTCTTCTACCCAGCCTATGGGGTGGCAGCACAGTTCAGTTTGGGAATAGATTTATTAGGACACGATCTTGGATTTTAGGTTTTTAATTATATGTTATTTATCTCAGTTGTTGTACGTTTTTGTCTTTTATTTTATCATTGATGTATAGAGTGACTAGTTTAAGATCACCCAGTGAGCTTCAAGGTCAAGTAAACATTTGAACCTGGGTAGGGCTGCCAGGTCCCCCCGGGGAGCGGGGGGTTTGCCTGCTCTAGGGTCCCCCAACCCGCTGGTCTGGATCTGGCTGCCGGGGGAACTCCACCCCAAAGTGCTTGAATCGGGCCAACATGCCTGGTGTAATGATGTCACCTCCAGGGGAGGGCAGGGGACGCTCTAGCATTCAACCTTAAAACTCTATGGTACCATGGAGTTTTAAGACCGAGCACTAGAGTGTCCCTCGACAATGTGCCTGGCATGATGACATCACTTTCAGGTGACGTCTCCGCATGCATGCAGCTCCCAGACACAGAGCTTCTCCCCCCACACTGGATGCCAGGTGGAGACCTGGCAATCCTAAACCTGGGTCTCTCTGGGCCCAGTCTGACACTATGCCACACTAACTAATCATGAAGAGAAAGAGGCTACTAAAGAAGTTGTTTTTATATCCTGCTTTTCTCTACCTGATGGCATCTCAAAGAGGCTTACAATCTCTTTTCCTTCCTCTCCCCACAACAGGCACATAAGGTGGTTGGGGCTGAGAGACTTCTGAGAGAACTGTGACTGGCCCAAAGCCACTCAGCAGGCTTCATGTGAAGGAGTGAGGCTCAAACCCAGTTCTACAGATTAGAGTCCACCACTCTTAACCACTACACCATGCTGAAGAGAAAGAGGATACTAAAGAGGCTTCATTATCTTCCATTAGTTCATTTTTGTCACTTTCTTTGGTCAAAACCAACATGAAAACTTTGAGATGTGATACAGAGCTATTGCTAGCAAACTTGGCTCATAATCAACTGGCATCAAGAAAAGTTTTACTGTGACCTGTAGACAAGGCTAATATTGAACAGAAAGTAGACTCCAACTAATGATAACACAGTAGAGAAAGGCTCAACATACAAAAAAAAAGGAAGAAAGAAATAATTAGAACTTACAGAGATGCTGCTATAATAAATAACTATAAAAATAACAACTGTGTTCAGGGGGTGGCTACCTAGTTAGGGCAATGTGAATATAGGCAGAAGCCAATGGTAATTATGCTCCATAAGCAAAAGACCTAAATTCTCATCTTTGCATAAATTATATACTAATCAAAATCAGATTTAAAAGTTAAATAGATTTGGCCTAATCTGCATAATTTGTTCTGATTGCAAAAGCTGAGTTTTGTGCTCAAAGGGCAGAATTTGCAATCTCGTTGGCAGGAGAAGGGAAACACGCACCTGTGGTAGGAATGAGACAAAGACAGAGAAGCTAAAGGGAATTAGAGTGAATGGAAAGCTTATTGTGAAGCAGAAAAGCCAAGGCGACCATAGAGGAACTGTGTGGCGGGGGGGGGGGGTAGGCCGATGGGGCACTGCCAAGGCAGGACAAAATTCACTCACAGAGCAGAATGTTTTCCAGATTGTGAGGCTTCATTGGCAGGGACGAAACTTCATTTTCTAACTTCCATTTTGTGTGCAAGTCCATGTTTAATTGCCAAATTGACTCCATTCTTTACAGCCTACCAATATAAACTTTTCTTCTTCACTGTCCTGCGGATGCTAGATAGAAGGGTGTTGAACTGATATTGTAGCAATATTAGCCAATAACTTAGCTGTGCATGCTTACATAGTGCCCCTTGGGCCAATCTAACTAAGCGTTTAGACAGTGAGTCAAATTCCTAATTCATATGTCACATCAGCTATGAACTCAGTGATTGTGTCTCAGCCTCAGCCCTTCCTATGAAATATAAGGATAATAATATTGTATCTACCATGCAGAGTTGCCACAAGGACTAATGAGACAATGTATGTTAAATGTTTTAAATACTTTTTTTTAAAAAACACCCTTCTAAATATGTTATCACTGCAAGATTATCCATTGAGCTGTTTGCTCACTAATTGGCAGGTATGATCATGGTTAGGAGTCCCCACCCCCACCCCTGAATAGGATGTTTACTGGCAGAATGCAGCCTGAGATCAATGCTCTTGGGAAGGGGAAGGGAAGGGGGGAGAGGAGTGAAAGGAACTGGTTTGTTTGAATTTGGACATGTACAGCAGCAGGAAGAACAGAGAAATTTTGAACTGGAGTTTGGCTGATCCAGAAGCAGCCAGAGGAGGAGTATGTGTATACATGTCTGCATGCATACATGTGTGGAAGAAATTACATTGTTGCTCTGGGAATGTTACATAGCTTTGCAAACAAACAGATGTTATAAATGCCTGTACAGCTTCATGGAAATTAAAATTCTGCACATCGCCTCATTTTATATTTAGACTGCTGCTCAACAGTCTCTCATTACTTTCTTACATGTTCTGATAATAAATGTCTCACACTTTCAGCAGATCCCAGAGAGGCTGTGGAAACTGTGAACAGGCACCGGGAGGCAGTTTTGGGATTAATGAGGGCTAATAAATTGAACCTTTAAAACTCAACAAAATGGAGGCGTTACTGGTGAGTGGAAGATTTGACCCAGGAATTGGGATGTCTCCTGTTCTGTATGGGGTTGCACTCCCCCTAAAAGACCAAGTTTGTAGCCTGGGTGTGCTGCTCGACTCAGGCCTCCTGAGTGGAGCAACCACTTGATGCCTTGGAAGCAACATTCAATGGCACCCCAGAGAAGTTGCTGTTCTTCCGGCTGCAGGTGCACAAATTCTTACGTGATTAGGGCCCCACTTTTGCCACAGATGAGCACTGTGTGGATTTTATTGGGTTTCGCCTCCAGGACCTGGTGGCCGACTGGTTCATGGGTCTACATAACATCCGGGGCCCAGATGCCAATACGAGGACCCCCTGGAGCTGGAGAGAACGCACACCCGAGGGGCTTGCACCAAGGTGGGTGCTCGGTACGGGAGTACTCAGATGAGTTCAAAACGCACACTGCAAAGATCCAGGGGTGGCCTGAAGAGATCCTCATCAAATTCTACTGGGTCGGGCTGAACCTATCAATTCTAGATCGGGCTTTGGCCCAGGGCAACCCGTTAACCCTGAACGGGTGGGTACAGGTGGCCTGTGAGGCAGAGAACCGCTCCAACCTCTTACAGATGTATCAGCCACAGACTCCTGCAAGGGCAGCGGCAGCAGAACTGTGGGGGGAAAAAACCAAGATGAGGATGGCCATCGGAGAACAAAGGATGCGACAGGGCCTATGCCTAAGATTTGGAGCCTCGAGGCACTTTGTGGCCAGTTGCCTTCCTGACAAGAGCCCTGGGGATGTGAAGGCAAGTGAGCACAAGCCCTCTAAGAAAAAGCCCAAACTACGAGGGGTGAGGATGAAGCAACCCAAAGCGCTTCAAGCAGGAGAGCGGGGAGAGTTGGACAGGACCTCTTCCAGCGCTGATGAACCCAATGTGCTGGTGGGAAAAGATTGGGACCTGCTGTGAAGGGTGCAACCCAGCAGGTCCTAAAGTCCCACACGCCAAGTTCAGTGAGAACCTCTCCCCCTTTGTTTTATGTGACAGTGAATGTAATAAACCCTGAGCAGGACACCCATGTACAAGTGAGAGTCCTGGTTGAATCTGGGTGTCCCCGAGACTTAATCAGCCCTGCAGTATTCACCGAAGTAGGGGTACCTGTCCAAAGATTTCCAGAACCTATAATTTTCACTCAGATGGATGGGTCCCCAATGAAGGAGGCGTGCAAGTATCAAACTGTGCCAGTGGTGATGGGGATGGTGTCCCATTGGGAGCAACGCCCATTCATTATTACTCCTGCTGCAAAATTCTCGATGGTACTATGGATGAATTTTATTGTTACTGCGCTTAGCCAGCAATATAAAACCATAGAAACTCGATGGTACTAGGCAACTCCTGGCTATGAGATCATGACCCATATGTTCAGTGGAGTGGTGAGGCCCTGCATTTCCCAGATCCCCGATGCAAAGCCCATGGGTGGAATCCCAAGTGGGGGGGATGCTAGCTCTTGTTGCAGAGCATGTTTGCTTGGCACAGGGAGAGTTCGATCTCATCCCACCCGAGTATAGAGACTTGACTAGAGTGTTTGAAGAGGAGGAGACAGATGAGCTCCCCCCCCCCATCGAAAGTCAGACTGTATGATAAACATTTTGCCAGGCACAAAATGCCGAAAGGGCACAATGAGCCTCACTGAGAAGGAGGAACTACGCAGATTTGTTGATAAAAACCTTGTCCAAGGTTTTATTCCACCCAGCTTCCTCCCCTTTGCTGCTCCTGTCCTCTTCTGGAAGAAGAAGGATGGTGGGCTACGACTGTGCACAGACTATTCGGGTTTAAATGCAGTGTCTATGTCCAATGCCTACCCCCTCCTGCTCATCAAAGACCTACTGGTGGAAGCTACCCAGGGGCACATTTTCACCAAGCTTGACTTGTGAGAGGCTTACTACAGAGTGCGCATTCGGGAGGGGGATGAATGCAAAACAGCTTTCAATACCCCATTGGGGCAGTTTGAATACCTGGTGGAGATACCATTTGGGTTAACGGGAGCTCCCAGGGTTTATATGAACTTAATCAATGAAGTGTTGCACAAGCATTTATTCAAGGGGGTGCTAGTGTATCTAGATGATATCTTACTTTATTCAAAAGATAAAAACTCACATGTAAAGTTGATCAGGGAAGTGCTCCAAACCCTTTACAAGCACCGGCTCTTTGTCAAGCTCTCCAAGGGATGAACTGGACTTCCTAGGCTATCAGACCATGCGGTCTTCCCCAACAGCTTTTTCTACAGACTCAGGGGATTCCCTGGGTTGGCAGAAAAACCCAATACCTTTTGAAATGGGCTCCACAGGGATCTACTTCAGGCATCAACAGCAAGAAATTAGAACAGGGGGGAGGGCCCTTTCCGGGCCTATTTTGGCCTTTAAGGGAGGAAGTCTTGGGGCCAGGCCTGACAAGGGTTGCCAGTGCCTGGCTGGGGAATTCTTAGAGGTTTTGTGGTGGAGTCTAAGGAGGGCTGGGTTTGGGGAAGGGAAAGGGAAAGGCTTCAGCTGGGTATAATGCCACAGAGTCTACCCTCCAAAACAGCCATTTTCTCCAGGGAGACAGATCTCTGCTCTGTAAGCAGTTGTAATTCGGGGGGGGGGGAGGTGTTCCAGGTCACACTTGGAGGTTGGCAACCCTTGGCCTGGCAGCAGTCTAGGGTTGACAAGTCCCTCCCGGCAAATGGCAGGGGATGGGGAGGTAAGGTTGCCACATCAAGGCTGGGAAAGACCTGGAGATTTGGGCTGGACCCTGGGGAAGACAGAGACCTCAATGATGTACAATGCCATCGATTCCACCCTCCAAAGCATCCATTTTCTCCATGGGAGGTTATCTCTGTAGTCTAGAGATGAGCAGTAATTCCAGGGGATCCATAGATCCCACCTGGAAGCTTGCATCCCTAGGCAGCACCCTCTGGGTGACTTAATATCGCCTGATTTGCATGACTCATCTAGGCCTGACTGCTTGCTACTCTTCAACAGCAGTGACTCCATGAAAGCCAGTGTCGTGCAGCAGTTAGAGCTTCAACGTAGGGTCTGCAAAACCCAGGTTCAGATCCCCATCTTGTGGTGGAAGCTGACTGGCTGATTTTGGACCAGTCACACACTTTCAGCCTAACCAACCTCACAGGGTTGTTGTGCAGATAAAAGGAGAAGATAATAATATAACCTGCTTTGGTCCCCACTCTCGAGAAAGGCTGTAATTTTCCTAGGTAGAGGCTGCGGGGGAGGAAGGTAGAGATGGAAAGCTGAAGGCAGATAAAGGAAGGTTGGCCGGTGGGTAGGAAAGAAATAGGATTGCCATCTCCAGGTTGGGAAATTCCTGAACATTTGAGAGGTAGAGCCTGGGGAGGGTGGGGTTTGAGGAGGGGAGGGACTTCAGACCAATATAATGCCATAGACTCCACCCTCCAAACCAGCCATTTCCTCCACAAGATCACCCAGAATTACAACTGTTGTCCAGGTGACAGAGATCAGCTACCCTGGATAAAATGGCTGCTTTGGAGGGTTGAGTCTATGGCATTATACCCTGCTGAGGCTGCTTGCCTCATTGTCCCAAGTCTCCACCCCCAAATCTCCAGGAATTTCCCAACCTGGAGCTGGCAGCACCAAGGTGAATTGATCTCTGTAGCTGGGAGATCTGTTGTGATTCCCGAAGAGCTGCCACTGCTGCTGTGGGGAGAGAGGAAGCAGGTGGGTGGGTGGGAGCACTGCCACCACTGCTGCTGTGCGGGGTGGGGGAGGAAGCAGGCAGGAGATGGGGAGAGTGATGGGGGCAGGAAAAGAGAGTGAGGGGGTGGGAAGCAGAAAGAGAAAGAGTGGTGAGGGAGAGGAAGAAAAACAGAAAGAATGATGAGGTGGCAGAAAGAGAGAGGAAGTAATATGCATGGAGGAGAGATAGAGAGTAAGAAAAGGAGAGCAGAGGGGAGAAATAGTGTGAGAGAGGGGAGGAAGCAAAGGTGTGAGGAATGGGGTAACCAACCCACAAGTTTCTTGCGACTCTTTGTGTGTGTGTGTGTAAATTCTAAAATTGTTTTAATGTTCTGATGTGCACCTCCTTGGGGCACTTGTATCAAGTGGAAAGGGGGCATAAAATATTTTTAAAAACTGTTTTTAAATAAATGAATAAATTAAAATTTAATGCTAAATTATGTTTACATTCCTCCATGCATGTAAGATTTAGGGTCCATTTTTCATAAGTACTATCTATCAGTATTTCCTTTCTAATGAAATTAGAAAACTCTAACCTTCCAAAGAGTGATATTAGCAGAGGTCCACCTCCATCACTGAAGCTAGATTTGCCAATGATTGTACCTTCCAGTAAGTTCCATGTGTCTGAAAGGTGGATTTTTCAGGTACTTTTTAAAGCTTTAAGATTGCTTCTCAAACTGGAACTAAATTGAAAACTGGGAAGTGGATGAACTTTTCAATTTCAGGCTGTAGACCACTAAGAAGACCAAACCCAATTATACTGAGTATCCCATTCTGAGATGTGTTGGCTTTTTACAAGTGGCAACCTGAAGACTGAGTTTTCTATTGAGGAGGAAGGGATGAGTATTAAAAGTGAGCTAAAGGAAGGAGGGAAATAGCACAGTTTTGCCCAAAGAGATGAGTGCCATTAAATTATTCTTGAAAGATCATTCTGCTCTGCAGGGTATAGGCCACACTCCTTCATTTTTGGAGCCCAAAGAAGGGGCTCTAAAGGTTGATTACTGGTGCGGATGTGACAGTGGATGGCCTTCTCCATTCTAATGTAGTTGCTGATTTCCTTCTATTGGAATTTGTATTTGAGAAGTAAACGGAAAGGTAGGAAGGATGCTAAATATCTATAGCCAGGAAAGTACTTTTTCAGTGTTTGGTGTGCAAAATCTCAAATAAATGAAATATTCAGTTGCAGAAGGGACAAATTTACACTTTAATAAAAGTCACCAGTGTGCATCAGAACATTTTCCAATGCTCATGCATATAAAAATATTAGCCTCTGTTCTAGTCATGATACTTGCATCCTAGCTTTGTCACAGAAATGCTGCTTAAAATGACATACCTGTGGCAAATTCTCTCCCATTTACAGACTTTTACCACATGACTTAGGTCCATCATAGAATGAGCATCTCTTGTTTCTGCCAACAGTCTTCACTCATATGAATAATACCTGTGTAACAGACCTGAGCCACACTATAAGAACCTGTATAAATTGCATGAGCAAAGGGAGGGAAAAAACCCCAGCCATGGCAACATGTAACCCAGCTCTCAGAAGAATATCATTGTAAGAAGAATAGCAAAACTGGTGAGAAGCTAAAGAACACTAGGAAGACCAAGCCTACTGGAATGCTGCAAGAGGTAGAGGTCAATGCTGGCCAATAGGCTACATAATAGGAATTGACAAAGTTTTAAAGACAAGCTGCATAGTAACATTTTCATAAATCTAGCAACTATAGCCCCTCTAGCTAATTTCACATACCCTCAGTCCTGACTGCCACTTGTCCCTCAGTCCTCCAAAGCTCCCCTCACAACATCTTATCTCTGTTTCTCCATAAAGCCTTACATCTATTCTCACTTAAAGGCTCAAGCCCACCACCACATCCACATTTCTATTCTCCTGAGCCCTAATCTTTTGTTCCACTCTGATTTCTAGCCTGGCCTGTTCATTTCTCTTACACATGTACAGAAAAGGGGGGGAGCAAGTGGAGAGCAGTGCCCTGGGGTGATCATAATATGGGCAGTAACACTTATTAAATTGCCTCCCTGAATGCCCTTTAGCCACACTTGAACCCTTCAAGTGCCTCAGATGGTTTTATAACATACTAGTCTGATACCCATGCTTCGTTATGGTATTTAAGTTCTGTAATATCAGTTATAATCCTAATGATGTGAAGTTTGAAGTGTAATATTTGTTGTAGGAATTCTAATGGAGAAGATTGTAGTGTAAAAAATGAAGCGAGACATACATACTTATTTTTTTTTCCTCTACTGAAAGACCTCTCTCTAGACCACATTGGTGGTTCTGCCCTCAGGTGCTAGGATCACCAGGCTGCTCAGTGAGCTCACTCTGGAACAGGCAACATAGAACTGTCCATTTAAGAAGCAGTTATTTGTTACATCAGCTCCTGCCACCTTCCACAAAAGTGATGGCCTTTCTACTTGTGTTCCTGGATTGTTTTGCTCATATGGAGACAGTGTTGTTCTGAGTACCTGAGGGTGATCTCACTGGTATTTGGCCTGCGCAGCTCAGTGCTCCGCAGGAGTGCTATGTGCAAAATCTTTGCCACATTCCTTAATTGCCTCCTCCTTGTAGCATTGTTGTATCTGGCTCGATGTTTGCCAGGAGTTTTCTTGGGGGCAGTAAGAGGCAAAAGGTTGAGGGGGAGTTGGTGTGAGACAGCCCTGCCTTATAGCTAAGCAGAAGGAAATAAACATGGCTTGCCTCCCTCTATTTTCCCCTTCCCTCTGCTGCCCCACCAGGTACAGCCGGGACACTCACATGGAGCTTCCTTCTAGTGCTCATTGTATTTCTTCCCACACTGGGCTTTACTCCTAGTAACCTAATAAAGGAAACCTGTTTTCTACAAATTTGGAGTATATTTCCATTGTGGGTGGGAGTGTAGCTAAGCTGGGCCAGCAGCACCGCTAAGGTGATCCTGCTGGGGTGGCGTCCCTGATGGATTAAAGTATCCTGGTCCTGCTCCTACACCTGACAGACACCGGCCTGTCTGGTGTTGGGGGGGATTATGTTTAAAGGCATCAGGGAGGCTGGGACAGCAGCAGGGCTAAGGCAATCCTGCTGAGCAAACCTCCCTGATGGCTGTAAGCATCCCACCTCCTCTCCTACACCTGACAGGCAGCCGCCTGTCCAGTTTAAGAGGGGGAGGGGGAGGAGTATTAGAAGCTAGTGTGGAGGCTGGGCTGGCAGGATCACTAAGACGTTACTGCTGGGGTGGGCTCCCTCGTGGCTTTAAGCACCCTGCAACTGCTGCTGCACCTGACAGACAACCACCTGTTAGGTGTAGGAGGTGGGGGAGTGTGTTGGAAGCCATCAGAGAGGCTGGGCCAGCAGCATTTCTGCACCTCACAGGTGCTTGTTGGCCACTCCTGATTTCTTCAACTGTCATGAACTCTCTGCAGCCTCCTGTAACTTTTTTTTAACCTCAGAACACTGAGCTCTACAGCTGATCAATCAGAGAGGGGGGGTGCAAGGAGAGAGCAGCCTGGCAGCCACATAGGAATCAATGAGGGGAGCACATTTTACCCCTTTGACCACCTTAGGGGTCAAATTTCTAAAAATCCCTTCTTAGTGAGCATCTACGTCATGGTAGAAGAGCTCTCCCCGAATTTAATGTTTCTAGGTCCAGCGGTTTGGCCTGGGCATTGAATTTATGGTGAGGGTACTTTATTTTATATATATATAGATAGTCTACATCCATGTTCCATGATCATGGATACTGATGAACTGTGTGTATGTTTGAGTCCACTGGCACTTTTAAGATCAACAAAGTTTAATTCTGGGTATAAGCTTTCATGTGCATGCACACTTACAGGGCACCCCTATGGAAAGTTAATCCTATCTAAACTCACTGAAATCAATAAACTAAGAGTGCAGTAACTCTGCATAGGAATGCACTGTTAAAATCTTACTGACAAGCCAGATGTCTGAACTGGTTCATTGTTTAATAGATGCACATTAGTGATAATGGATAATCCAATTTTGTGGGCAGACTAGAAAAGCAATATTCAGCAAAGGTACCTCAACTTTACACAAGTGAAATTTTTTAAATTTGTATACACACCTGCTACAGAGATCCACACTTTAGTTTCATTTCCTAATTCATTCCCACATTTATCACATTCATATCTTCTTGCAGCTTGAAAATAGTGATGGAGGTGAATTAGGGTAGTTAATATTCTGAACTTCACCAATTTTAAAAGTATCACCCCATTGCAAGTTGGGCCCAGAACTGTTTTGATTCAGGTCTGGTTCATAATGGAATCTTCCCCTTCCTGCTCTCCCTGACCTAGGGCTGCCAGGTTCTAGTTTTGAACTGGACAGTCCAGTATTTGCTCTTTCTGCCCAGTAAATAAACAGAAAATACTGGGCATATGACTGTCAGGTATTTTCTAAGTAAACTTGCAACCACTACAGCAAAATTCCATGCATGCATTCCTCTGAGGCTTGATCAAGTGATAACACCTCCCTCTACTTGTTCACCATTGCAGACAGCAAGGTTTGAAAAGACCTGAATCTGCCACTCAGCAGCCATGCAGGACACTCCCAGAGAAAACCTACTGACTCAACTGGTGAAAGCTGGAAAGGACAAGAATTTTGCAGCCAACCAATCAGCTTCCTGTGTTGGTTCCATGTGACTGTGGGGGTTGATGTGGAAGAATCGGATCTTCTACAGAACACTGAAAAAAAGACCTTGGGGTGGGGGTCAGGAGGGTCTGGAAGGCAAGCTGTCTCTGTGCAGATTGTTAGAGACTGAACTTGATATTTTGCTTTATGGACTATATTTATTGCTACACACACACACATAGGCTCAGAAGACTGTACACTATAAGTCACCTGTTGTGATACTACACATAGAAGGTGCCTGCACAAGCCTTACACATAAATAAGGTTTCAGCTATACAGTTACCAGCCTGGTGAAGAAGCACACACCTCCATTATTGTGAGCAATGAGAAACAACAGCTTTGAGAAGAGACAGCCCCCATTGCAGAAATAGTTGTAGTCACATACTACCCATCACTGCTTTGTTCCTGCATTGGTATTTCCTGCCAAATGGACATTTGGTTCACAATGAGAATGGCCAGCTTCATCAACACTACAATGGAGCATCCTGACACCAAGGTTTTCACACCTGCCCAGATGCCCTCCTTTGAGTAAGGTTTTAGATTACAATATTAGCCACTCCTTATAGGTAACCTCCCACTCCTATAGACATCCAATAGGATTGTTTTTGGGACGAATTAAGGTGGGTCCACATGTTGGAACAGTTACCACCCATCTAATGGACTCACTATAAAAGGAAAGGACCATTTACCTGGCCCTTCCTAGCTAGCAACCCCCGCAACAACCCCTGTCTGCTTTTTACTCTTCTTAGGTCCCACTTGCTATCCCCAAACCCTTGCCTCTACTTTGATCTCTTGATCTGCAGTCAAGAGACCCACACATTCTGGCTGGTTCTGGTTGGGTGTGAACTCCCTTTAGTTTCCATTTGTTCCCATCCATTCTTCATTGGAACAACCAAGCTGCGAGACAGATAAGTATTGCCCATCATCACCCCCACCTGCTAATGCAACTGTGCTTATTTTAATACTGTAATTCTAAGGAACTTGATTGAATGTGTGAGTGCATCAGTATTGTTTGTATGAGATTTATTCTTTAAGTAAAAGACATTTATTTTAACAACAACAGCCTCGTTATCCTCCTCTGGTAACCCTTGGTGGGAACAGGACCTTGGTATAGTTGGCAAGGACCCATTTATAAATTGCCAATTGCTGTAAATAAAGCAATTCGGCTAACAAGATGCTCTGCTTTGGAGCCTGTGCCTCCCATCCTCTTATGAACCGGGGGGAGGCAGAGTTCTCCAGTGCATTCGTAGCCAGTTCTACCTGTGGGGAGGGCTCCCAAGCTGAGGCCTTCCTGACCTTTAAGGCAAACTGGTTGGCTCTGACTGAGCCAGTCTTACCATAGTTTTAGTGGTTCTTCACCAAAAAACCCTTCTACCAGGCTGCCTTACCATGATTCAGGTGGGGTCACTGGGGCTCTCACCACTCCTCTGTCGCTCTGATGGAGTTGGCCCCTTCCTGGCCTGTAGGAGTTTCCTGGGTCTCAGCACTCCTTCAACAGGCTTCTGCAGACTCTACCGTGCCCCTGAGATCATTGGGGGGGGGGTTGCTCCCAGCCCAAAGGCTGGAGACCTCAGCGAGAGTCTGCAGTCTGGCCGTGAGCATTAGGGATCTCCTAGTGTTGTTGGCCTTGAATGCTTGCTCACTGCCTCTCCTAGGCATGTGTTAAGTTTTACGGTGCCACAGGACTTTCTGGCCTAGTTCTCACACACACAGACTGTACCACTTTCAGATTCAAAACAAACCACTCTTCCATCTTCAGAAAGAAACAACCAACAGAGACAGCCAGTGTGTATAGTGGTTACAGTATAGGACTAGGCTCTGGGATACTCAGGTTCAAATCCCCACTCTACCATGGAAGCTTGCTGGGTGACCTTGGGCCAGTCACTCATTCTCAGCTTAAGCTACCTCACAGCATTTTTGCCATGATAAAAAGGAGGAACAGAGAATGATGTAAGCTGCTTTGCATCCCCACTGGGAGGAATAGAATCATAAAATCACAGAATGTGAGAGTTGGAAGGGACCTTGCAGGTCATCTAGTCCAACCCCCTGCACTCTGCAGGAGCATAGCCGAAAGATAGCCCTACAACATACCCGAAAGATGGTCGTCCAACCTTTGCTTGAAAACGTCCAGCAAGGAGAATTGGGAAATAAAGAAAGTAAGTAAATAAAATCAACCAAACCCTTCTGCACACAGAAAAATAGCTGTCATGGAGAAGAGCTGCAGCTTAGTATTTCCCTGGCATACTAGTTTTCTACACCTGCTATGTGCAAGGATCTTTGCACAAATAGTTGGTGTTGTGTTACACTCCCCAAAGAGGGGTGCTAGACCACCACCCTGGTTAGAGCACCACCTCTCCACCATTACCCCCCCCCCAAAAAAGGGAGGAATGCCCGGTATTTCCACGATGTGCCTATGTGACCAGAAAGAGATGTAGGCACATTGGGGGCAACATTCTGGTTTGGGGGTAAAAACTCTATGGTAGAAGCTAATTCTACCATTGAGTTTTCCCCAAAAACCAGAGTCCTGCCCCTAATGTCCATGGTGTGCCTACGTCACTTCCGGGTTATGTAGGCACATTGCAGAAAGACCAGGCATTCATCCTTGCTCCGGGTAAGTCACCACCCTTCCCCTGCTGGCTGCCCGGAGGAACCTAGAAACCCTATACCCAAAAGTAGAATAAAGCTGGGAGGAGGGGGAAATGCTGGAAGAGACTGAGAGAAACTGATTTGAACCAGCAGTTGTGGCAAAACATTTGTGACACTTAAATATACATTTACATTTTATCACTAGCCCCCTGGGGACCGTAATACGATCAAGAGTGATTTTGCTTTTCAGTAGCTATAAAATAGCAGTTAACATAAAACTTAACCTAGTATTAGCTTTGACTGTTGAATTTCTACCTGCTACACAACCATTTGAAAATACGGAATCCTCATCTGTATTTGTATGTATTAAATGGGGGGGGGAGTGTGGTATGGTAATACTTACCATGTCAGACTAGGACTGGGTAGATCCTGGTAAAGTTGCCAACTGCCTAGAGAAAAATCTCTTGTTCCTTTAATAGAGGCTCAATAGGATCTCATCAACCATCATGCCATTAAAGGCTTCAGGGACTTATTTCCACACATAAACCTCTATTAAAGGGACATGGTATTTCTCTCTTTAAAAAAAATCATGGATGCACATGTGACCAATTTTTTATCAAGTGTGCCCAATATTTTTGTTGAAACTATCTCTGACAATCACTCTTAAGAGACAGAAAAAAACTTTAGCTTTGTGAAGGAAGGAGTCACTAGCTATGAAGAAGGCTCACCGGGGACAAGACAGGCTTCATTTGATCAACCCTTAATCAAAACTGATGCTGTGGAGCATGTTAAGGAGTATCTAATATGGAAGACAGATGACGTCCTATATACTGAGGATGTTCAGGAACATCATTTCCAAAAAAGAAATAGCCTCACAAGACTTCCATTGTTTCTAAATGCCTCTTCTTGCTACCACTGAACCTTCCTTCTTCTCAAAGATTAATCTTTTTTGGTACTTAAGAGGAGGTGAGTAGACTGACAATTGTGGGGGAGGGAATGACATTTAATCTACTTATATGTTTACATTCTCCTTGCAAAGAGGTTTTTAAAAAAACACATACAATGACAAATGCAAATCAAGGTGAGCTAAGGGGATCATTCTCATGACTGCTAAGTGGAAGACTGACTAGAATAAACATAATGACATTACTAAGCTCTGGAATCTCTTTTTCCCCTTAACTCTGCCTCCTCCAGATCAGAAATAATAAAGTTGGTTACAATGTGGGAAAAACACTGAATTTTGGCTCAGGTCCAAGACAAGGATACACTAAAGGCCTAAAAGTCCTATTCAAGCTACAATTCTCAAAGATTTTTAGATTGGAAACTTCCTTTTGATAAGAACTGAAAGACTAATGAAGACCCATGGAGCATTCTTTCCCTCCTTCCAGTCACTGCTTCAACGAGAATCCAAAGGAGACTGGAAGAAGTCACAGAGAAGAAAGCAACTAGATGAAGGAAAATTTGGGATAATGTAGAGCTTGTGGATTATCTCATGGAGCTTTGACCAATTCTAAATCAAGATGCCATTTGTCTCTATAAATAGATTCAGGTGATAGCTGTGTTGGTCAGAAGCAACAGAACAAAGTTTGAGTCGAGTGGCAACCTTAAGACCAACAAAGTATAATTCTGGGTATAAACTTCTGTGTGCATGCAAGTGAAGAAGTGTGCATGCACAAGAAAGCTTTAGGGTTCCTAGACTCCCGCCAAGGGCAGGGGAACCACTGCTTTGAGGGGCGTTCCCTCACTACTGGCCAGACATTGCCTGGGAGTGACATAGACACATTGGGGATGTCTGGGGGTGACACTCTGGTGTTTGGGCAAACTCTATGGTAAATTCGGCTGTTAGCCATCGGGGCGGGCACTTCTGGCTTTATGGGAAGTAGTATGAATCCACTTCTGGTCCCCCGGAAGTGGGCTGGGAGACCCCCGCTGGCTGGGTGAGTATACCTAGCAACCCAAGAAAGATTATACCTAGAATTACACTTTGTTGGTCTTAAAGGTGCCACTGGACTCAAACTTTGTTCTCTCAGCTGACCTCTGAGCAGGAGCAGGAGACAGAGCTGCTAGAGGGCTGAGTGGGTTTTTATACTTGCTATCAGCTGAGGGGATTCAGGTGAGGATATTGTGTGGGAGGACTGTGTTTGGGAGTGTGTGAAAGCGATTAGAGTTGTTGCAGAGTCCTGCTTGCTTGAGAGAGGGAGAGGAAGGGGCATTGTTTGACTGTGGTTGTCTGTAATTCAGTATTTAAGAAAGCACCTTGCCAGAGCCACAAGCCGAAGGGCGAGCTAAAGGGCTCTTTGCATGTGGCTCTTAGCCTACGGACTCTTAGACTAGGGGCTCTGTAAGAAGCCCAAAAAGAGCCAGAAAGCCAAGGCCCTGCGCTCTTTGTCTTCCCTGTAAGGTAAGTTGACTTCGACAAGAAAAACCACATAAATACAAAGGGTTTTAAAAGGGGGATTATAATTACTTATTTTAAAAGAATTATGAAGCCAGAATGCCAGCAGGGGGTTGGGGGCTATCCAGTGTTTTGCATGGAGTGTCACATGTATGACTATCTGCCCTCTGGACAGAAGTCTTGGGTGTGTGCTCGGTGCAAGGAGCTCCTGGTTCTCAGGGAATGTGTTTGCTCCCTTGAGGCCAAGGTGGCTGGCCTGGAGAAGCAGAGACAGTCAGTTAGGCACACAGAAAAGACTCTTGGGGACTTGATAGATATGTCCCACTCTGGATCTGACATCCCCGCCACTG
>NW_015175373.1:152731-157881 GCF_001447785.1 Gekko japonicus
AGCTAAATCACCTCAGCTGAAAGTAAATAAAAAACATTCACCCCTCTAGCAGCTGTGTTTCCTGCTCCTTCTCAGAGCTCAGCTGGGTCAGCTCCGCTTCTGGCAACGTGCTCGTAATAGGTGATTTGAACTACCCGCACGTTGATTGGGTCAATATGTGTTCAAGTCAGGAAAAAGAGATTGAGTTTCTAGACACTCTTAATCACTGTGCTATGGAACAGATGGCCACAGAACCTACCAGGGGAGAGGCGATCCTGGATTTGGTTCTAAGTAACGCCCAAGACCTGGTGAGAGATGTATCAGTGATTGCACCACTTGGGAACAGTGATCATAATGCTGTTGAGTTCAACATTTCTATATACAGGGAATTGGTCAAAAAGACTGACACAACCACTTTTAACTTTAAAAGGAGTAACCTCTCTGATATGAGAGGACATGTGGGGAGTAAACTGAAAGGAAAAGTAGAAAGGGTCAAAACCATTCGGGAAGCTTGAAAACTATTTAAAACTATGATCTTTGAAGCAGGTTAGGAAAGGCACAAACAGGTATAGGAAAAAGCCTGCACGGTTAACAAACAAAGTAATGGAAGCTGTAAAAGGTAAAATGGATTCCTTTAGGCAGTGGAAAGCTAGTCACAGTGAGGCTGATAAAATGGAACACAGGCTGTGGCAAATAAAATGCAAATCTGTGGTTAGGCAGGCAAAAAGGGAATATGAGGAGCATATAGCAAAAAACGTAAAAACCAACAATAAAACTTTCTTCAAATACATTAGAAGCAGGCAACCAGCCAGGGAGGCAGTGGGGCCCTTGGATGACCAAGGGGTAAAATAAGTACTGAAGGATGATAGGGAAATGGCTGAGAAGCTAAATGCAGTTTTTGCCTCTGTCTTCACTGTGGAAGGTGAGAAGTGCTTGACAACTCCAGAACCGCTGATTTCAGGAGGGGTGTTGAAAGACCTGAGTCAGATTGAGGTGACGAGAGAGGAGGTCCTAAAACTGATAGACAACTTAAAAACTGATAAATCACCAGGCCCAGATGGCATACATCCGAGAGTTCTGAAAGAACTCAAATGTGAACTTGTGGATCTCCTGACAAAAATATGTAATCTTTCCTTAAAATCTGCCTCCATTCCTGAGGACTGGAAGGTAGCTAATGTCACTCCCATCTTTTAAAAGGGTTCCAGAGGAGAGCCGGGAAATTACAGGCCAGTCAGTCTGATGTAGATATCAAACATTCTATATTGAACATTCTAAATTTGGCCCCTTTAGTGTATGGACGCTTGAACTGTCAGTCAGAAGACGCTGGCTGGGTTGACTGGCTGCTTTGTGCAGTCCCGCCCAGCGTTTCAAGGTCTTTTGCATATGGAAGCTGATTGGACTTCACTGCATTCCACACCTCAAACTCACCCCCCTCCCCGCAAGGCAGTTGGAATGTCAGTTGCATATGGAACCTTCAAGGTCTTTTGCATATGGAAGCTGATTGGACTTCACTGCATTCCACACCTCAAACTCACCCCCCTCCCCGCAAGGCAGTTGGAATGTCAGTTGCATATGGAACCTTCAAGGTCTTTTGCATATGGAAGCTGATTGGACTTCACTGCATTCCACACCTCAAACTCACCCCCCTCCCCGCAAGGCAGTTGGAATGTCAGTTGCATATGGAACCTTCAAGGTCTTTTGCATATGGAAGCTGATTGGACTTCACTGCATTCCACACCTCAAACTCACCCCCCTCCCCGCAAGGCAGTTGGAATGTCAGTTGCATATGGAACCTTCAAGGTCTTTTGCATATGGAAGCTGATTGGACTTCACTGCATTCCACACCTCAAACTCACCCCCCTCCCCGCAAGGCAGTTGGAATGTCAGTTGCATATGGAACCTTCAAGGTCTTTTGCATATGGAAGCTGATTGGACTTCACTCCATTCCACACCTCATACTCCCCCCCCCCGCAAGGCAGTTGGAATGTCTGGTGGTGTGTAGGTCCCAGGGACATGTTTTAAGAGCTGCCTGGGGGATTATGGACCATTCACACACTTTCAACCTTAACATACCTCATAGGGGGAGAGGAGAATGATGACAGCTGCTTTCCCTAGGCAGAGGCTGGGGGGGGGGAAGTAAACTTGAAGACAGACAGGCAGATCAAGGTTAGGCTGATGGTTGCCTGGATAGGGTTGCCAACTCCAGGTTGGAAACTTCCAGGATAGTTTAGGAATGAAGCCTGCTGAGGGTGGGGTCTGAGGAGGAGGAGGAGGAAGAGAAAGAGGAGGACCTCAGACAGATACAATGCCATACTCCCCACCCTCCAAACAAGCTGTTGCCAGTCTCCAGGTGACAGCTGGAGAGCTCTTAAAGCTCTGGTGCTAATTCAAAGTGCTGCAATTTGTCGACAGAGTAGTGTTTTGGCAAATCTTTAGGAATTGTTTGGTGCATTTACGATGAGGCACCCACCCAGAGCCTCTGGCATTTTCTCACTCTGCTGGCATCAAAACCAATTTAAGGCAAAATAAGAGGCTACTGAGAGGGGAGGAGATAAAGTTGCCAGCTTTAGGTATGGAAAATCCTGGAGATTTGAGGAGTGGAGGCCGGAGAGGGGGACATCAGACAGGTTACAGTGCCATAGACTCCACCCTCCAACCCAGCTATTTGCTCCTGGGGAAGTATTGTTGCCAATCTTGGCCCAGCACCCATCAAACCATTCTCTTCAACCCCCTGCTGTGCAGCTGACTTTCCCCTAGGGTTGCCAATCTCCAGGTGGGACCTGGAGATCTCCCACTGCTACAATTGATCTCCAGATGACAGAGATCAGTTTCCCCTGGAGAAAATGGCTGCTTTGGAGGGTAGACCCTATGACATTATACCTGCTGAGTCCTTCCGCCCCCCCAATGCTGCCCTCTACAGAATCTACCCCCCAACACTCCAGGTATTTCCCTCCTTATAGCTGGCAACCCTACTTTCCCCTCAGTGCCTGTTGGTAGGCAACTATGTTTGGTCCAGTCACCTACTTTGCCCTTTGGGAGAAAACATATTGGGGCCAATCCTGATAGGGTTGCCAACTCCCAATGGGAAATTCCTGGAGATTTGAGGGATGGAGCCTGAAGAGGGTGAGGTTTGAGGAGGGGTAGGACCTCAGAAAGGTACAATGCCATAGACTCCACCCTCCAAACCACTCAGTCCCTCATGGGGAACCATTGTTGCCAATCTCCAGGTGAGGGCTGGAGACCACTCAAAATTACAATTGCTCTGCAGAAGGGAGGGCGGAAGTCAGCTGAAGTCAAAGGGGCAGATAATGGTAGGTTGATGGTTAGCTGCGAAGGAGATGGGGTTGCCAACTCCAGGCTGGCAAATTCCTGGGGATTTGAGGGGTGGAGCCTGGAGAGGGTGGGGTTTGCGGAGGGGTGGGACCTCAGACAGGTAGAATGCCATAGACGCCACTCTCCATACCAGCCATTTCGTCCTGGGTAACAATTGTTGCCAATTTCCAGGTGAGGGCTACAGATCACTCAAAATTACAACTGCTCTTCAGGGAGCAGAGATCAGTTCCTCTGGAGAAAACAGTGGACTCTGCCATTATACCCTGCTGAGGTCACCACAGCAAAATGACACTGTTTGCCCAAAGCCAGAGCACTCCCCCAGAGCCTCTTTCTAGATCCCGTTGTATTTATTTCCACAACAGGCTTTACTGCTAGTATTCTGTATAAGTACCGAGCCTCATGCCTCTAAATGGAGCCTGGCCATAGAGATATATTCAATGGTTTTCCCTTTCTCATTTGGTCTTTTCTATTACTGTATCTGAGGAAACTGAAGGAAGTTGGCAGCATGTATGTTTAAAGGTGTTCATGATCCAAATTAGGGGGAAAGAAACATTTTAATAGCCCTCCTCATTCTTTCTTTCCAGTGTTTCATTGCTTTATGATGAAAAGGGGGGAAATCCCTGAAAACATATTACTGCAATGAGCGATGATGGCTTATTATCAGGGGTCATTTAGTAGAAAAAGAGGTGCAGGAGCTCATTAGCATAACTCATTAGCATCACTTATTTACATATGACACACCCCCTGACATCACCAGAAATGTTCAGAAGGCAACACCCACCGCTTAGGCTCCACCCCAAAAATCTCCAGGTATTTCCCAACTCAGATTCAAACCTGGGTCTCCCAAATCCTTATCTGGAACACTAACCACTACACAACACTTCATGGGGCTGCAGCTATTGAGCAGTAGCAAACAGCTGGGCCTGCATGAATTATGCAAGTTGCATGGTGTCAAGTTGTGCTACCTTTTACTGACAGAAACAAATGCTTGAAGGCTGGAAATACTGCTGTGGTTAACAAACAATGGCCATTGAGAATTCTTTTCATATAGCTACAGGTGCTGCTTCTGTTATGGGTGAGTGTTGACCCAATGTCTTTTCAGCTGCCATCAGTGATGGACAGCAGTTGACTAGGTACTTCCCTACTGGTCCAAATCTTCCACAGCTAACAATGTTTTCTCATAAAGATGTTTTTGGCAGACAAAATCAAAGTATAAATCGATCATAATAAATCTATTTAATTCCTGACATGACCAAATGTGTGGATAGTGAAATCCATAAACAAACAAGACAAATGTTTTGACAAAAACTCTGAAATTAAAAACATTGTTGTTGTTGTTAGCCATTCAGTCCTGTTGGAATCACCACAGTATTTTGATCTTGTCAGCCAGAAACATATTCATGAGAAAACATTCTTAGCTGAAGAAGATCCGGACCAGATCGGGGACTGTCTCCATAGGGTATAATGATCCTCCCCAGTTGTGGGGGTGGCAGCGGCAGGCTTCCATCATTGAAGGGAAGGCAAATTGCATGATTCCAGAGAGGGGGGATTTAAACTTTAAACCCCCTCAGTCTTTGGAGTCGCTCTGCAGAGGCGGCACACTCCTTTCAGATGTTTCTGCCTGGCAGCAGGGCCAGTGCTGGCCCTGCTGTCATACAGAAGCTTCTGCTGGGTTCCCTTTCTCTCCCCCCCTTCCCTTCACCCCGCTTGGAGTTGAGGTGATGGGAAGGGGGGGAAGGAATGGATCGCAGGTGCTTCTGTCTGTCAGAGGGGTTGGCACACTGGCCCCTCTCTCAGGCAGAAGAAGCCCTGGATTCCATTTCTCCCCCCCTCTTTCC